>NW_015166481.1:44953-48173 GCF_001447785.1 Gekko japonicus | reverse complement strand
CGCTGTTCATACATTTTTAATTGAATTGTTTTATATACATCGGGCTCTTTTTGTAGCAGGAACTCCTTTGCATATTAGGCAACACACCCCTAATGTAGCCAATCCTCCAAGAGCTTGGGCTACTGTAAGCTCTTGGAGGATTGGCTACATTAGGGATGTGTCACGTAATATGCAAAGCAGTTCCTGCTACAAAAAGAGCCCTGCGCTTACTTTAATGTTGTTTTAACGTTGAAACGCTTTACTATTTTGAGGTGCTTGTGGATCGACTCCCAAGAAAATCAGGAATAACTCCAGCATGCGGAAAAGGTCACACGCTCTCAGTCTTTACCTACCTCACAGGTTTGTTGTGAGGATAAAATGGAGGGGGAGAGAATTGCACGAGCCCCCTTGGGTCCGCATTGGAGAGAAAGGTGAGTTATAAATCAAGATCATAAAAATAAATGTGAAATGCAAGAATACAGTAAGAACAGGCCTAGCTGAAATTTTCCTAGCAAAGGATGGAAGGGAGGGGGAACCTACTTGGTATGAGTCCAAGAGTGCATTTAGAATAGAAGACATTAGCTAGAGTGAATCTGCTTTGATTATGTGAAAATCAGAAACACACGTGTGTCCTGTCTGCGGCATGGCCACACATGAGGAGAAGACAGAGACGATCTTCTGAGTTTAGAGGTGTACATTTTATTCCCCCCCCCAATTCCTGCTCTGGCGAAATCAAGAATATTTGAAAGCAAGTTGTTTACCCAGCTGCTTCTGAACAATATATTTTTTGAAAGAGACAGTTTGCTTATTCATCTCATTTTGACATTGCCAGTTGGTTCCTTTTCTTCTCGCCCCCCCCCCCCCCCAGCTCAGGGCATTTAACACCCAGTGAGTATCTGTTCTAACTTCAAATGCACCATGCATGTTCTAGAAGATAGCCGGTATAAAATATATTACATTTCAGCTGGAATCTGTTTGGTTTTGAGAAATCTGTTTCTTGTCTGCTGGGAAAGATTGGCTGGGAGAGAGAGAGTGCTTTACCTGCTACTCACGAGGTCATTACTCAGTGGAAAACCACATTTGTGTGCGTGAGTGAAAAGCTTGGTGTCAAAAGCCCATCGGACATAAATCAGGACAGATCAGAGATCGCTGTGTGTTCTTCTAAGGGTTTCCCATTATTCAGTTTCAAATGGGGAGAATTCCAAATGATACCTTTGATGAGCAGAGGTCATTTCGTGGGGGATCGCGGGGGAACGCAGTTCCCCCGGGTGAGGTGCGGGGGCGGGGCACATGATGAAGCCCCGCCCCCTGCTTCCAGCCGCCCCGCTTCCGGCCCTCATTCAGCCAGGAGGAGGCAGGAGAAGAGGGAGGGTAAGTTGCTTCCTCCCCGCCTCTCCCCACCCCTGCCTGCCTGGGGTCAGGGAGGGCCTTGGCGGGGCTTCCTTGCACTCCCGCCGGCCTTGCAGGTCCACTGCCAGGCCCCTGATGTCAGGGGGTGTGGCATATGCTAATGAGTTATGCTAATGAGTTCCCCTAGCTCTTTTTCTACGAAACAACCCCTGTTGATGAGTATCAAAATACCATGAATACCTACTCCTGCCCCCTTCTCTTTCCATCTTCATTAAGGCCATCTGGCATGACACAGGGCCAGTTTTTTAAATTTAGCCATGGCATGGGAAATATTGGTTAAGCTGTTCTCCAGTAACATGTAGGGATGCTCAAAGGTGCGCTGGTTCAGCTCATGCCCTGCTTGCCAGTTGCCAGCAGTTCAGGTTTCTCATAAGCACCTTCTGCCACTTTGCCGACTTACTTCCCAGACCTGCACAATGCCCGTTAACCACCCTACCCATCTCCATGGCCATATTTGTGATCCGCCATGAGTTGTTTAAATGAAGAATGAAAACAGCATGGGACCAAGGTTTCTGAAGGACATTCTTCTCCCATATGTCCCTGCCCGGGAAGATCACAAGGTGAGGCCCTCCTGACTGTCTTGTTGACCAAAGGGGTACAGCAGACAGGGTCTTTTTGGTTCCACGATTATGGAACACCATCCCCAGGGAAGTGTGCCTGGCCCTCTAACTTCTGGTCTTTAGGAGGCAGCTGAAATTGGTTTTATTCAGGGCAGCATTTGATATGTTTAGTGTTTCCCCCACTCTGGGAGAGCCAGTTTGATGTAGTGGTTAGGAGGAGCACGGACTCTAATCTTGGAGAACCGGGTTTGATTACCCACTGCTCCACATGCAGCTGCTGGCGTGACCTCAGGTCAGCTACAAGTTCTCTCAGAGCTGTTCTCTCATGAGCAGTTCTCGAAAGAGCTCTCTCAGCCCCACGTACCTCACAGAGTAGGGGAAGGGAAAGGAGATTGTTGTGGGGAGGGGAAGGGAAAGGAGATTGTAAGGTGCTCTGAGACTCCTTCAGATAGTGAAGGGCGGGGTATAAATCCAATCTCCTCCTCCTCCGCTTCTTCTATTAACACTTATTAATTGTGATTTTAAATCCATGTTTTTAATGTAGTTTATGTTTTTGCTTGTGTTTATATTGTGAGTTCCTGAAGGCAGCATATATATATATATATATACACAAGAGGCGGGACCCACGATACTCACGGGGGGAAAGCAGCCCTCTCCCCCCCGGCTCCGAAGCGAGGCCCGAGCGGCTTGGTGCTCGGGCCTCGCTGCTCTTTCCCCCCCGGCTCCGAAGCGAAGCCCGAGCAGCTTGGTGCTCAGGCCTCGCTGCTCTCTTCCCCCCCAAGTGGTGGCGGCGGCAAGGGAGTTCGTAGAGCATTCCCTGCGCATGCGCAGGGGACGCTTTGTTACTTTTGGGGGAATTTAAGTATCCCCCCAATATTGTTTCAAACTTTTAAGGTTTTTGTGCACACCTGGGGACTGCCCCAAGTGTGCACAAAAATCTCCCTCCCCCCAGGTGCCCCCAATGCGCAGATTTAGGTATCCGCACGCACGGGGGCGCCTTGGCTGTTAGATATATAGATATAGCACCCAAAGGGATTATTTAATTATCCAGCTCAATCATCCATATTTCTTAAGGAAAATAGATTCTGTCTACTGCACAGATGTGAAAGGAGCCACAAAGCAGAAGGAAATGAACTTCCACCGCGGCCACTGCTGTCCATCCGCAAAGCCGCTTGCCACAGCACTCAAGTCAGGTGCCGAACAGCAAAGGTGAGAGGAGAGGAGGCTCATGAGGGATTGCAGCTGCCAAAAATGTCATGTTCACCTGCTGA
>NW_015166481.1:38570-44618 GCF_001447785.1 Gekko japonicus | reverse complement strand
TGTTCACAGCTCATTTCTAGGCATCCTGAGCCATGCGACAAGCCAATTGCAAATCCATGTTGACATATTTATTTATTTGGAACATTCATTAACCACCTTTCTCCCTTGTGGAACTCCAGGCTGCTTGGTGGTGGTGGAAAGCCCTGTCAAGCCGCCACCGACTTACGATGACCCCAGCCAGTTTGGTGTACTGCTTAAGAGTGGTGGACTCTAATCTGGAGAACTGGGTTAGTTTCCCCACTCCCCCACATGCAGCCAGCTGGGTGACCTTGGGTCAGTCACATGTTCTCTCAAAGCTGTTCTCTCAAGAGCAGTTCTCTCAGAGCTCTCTCTCATCCCCCCTACCTCACAGGGTGTCTGTTGTGGGGAGGGGAAGGGAAGGAGATTGTAGGCCGCTTTGAGACTCCGAGTGAAGGGCGGGGTATAAATCCAATCTCTTCTTCTTCTTGGCAGGAGACGTTCAGAGGAGGTTTGCCATTGCCTACCTTTGCGTTGCAACCTTGGACTTCCTTGGTAGTCTCCCATCCAAATACGAACCCTGCTTAGCTTCCATGATGTGATGAGATCGACCGAGCCTGGGCTACCCAGGTCGGGGCTCAAGGCAGCTTACGCTATAAATAAAACATTATAAAAGCACAATAGAACGTCGATGATAAAACCTATCAGAGTCACAGATTAAACACTCCAATTAGGACTGCCGATACTAAAAGCTAAGCCAATCAAAATGCAGTTCTAAATAAAACTGTCTTCAACTTCCTCCTGAAGGTTGACAATGAGGGGGCCAAGTGCACCACCCCGGGGAGGTGGCTCCATTATTGTGGGGGCCTCTCTCCTGTACTCACCAAACGAGCATCTTTCATTGGTGGGACATATTCACGGATTCTCTCAGTCCTTTTCTTCAACATACCAGTATAGTTCTGTGAATTGGCCTGGTCACTCCTGCTTGCATCCAGTTATAGTTTGGAGTGGCTATCATTGGTTTTATTGGAGAATCCACATGATGACTGTGGCAACTCATTGCATTTCAGTGTACTCCTCATTGCCCTTCCATCTTTTATCCAGACCTGATTTGTGGTGATTTTTTTAAAAAAACCCTGAAGGAACAATTGTAGCTCCAGGACAGTGTTCCCTCTAAGTTGAGTTAGTGTGAGCTAGCTCACAGTTTTTTAGCCTCTGCCTCACACATTTTTGTCTTAGCTCAGGAAGGATGGCTCCAGAGCAAACTAATTTATACAGTAGTCAAATCACCTGCTAACAACTTTAATGCCAGTAGCTCACAAAGTAGAATTTTTGCTCACAGGGCTCCATAGCTTAGAGGGAGCATTGCTCCAGGATGTCCAGTGTAGAGTGTGAAAGCACTTATTGAGGTTTCTCGGGGCTTTTACTCCTTTGAATTTCCCTCTGTTCATCCCCTGAATTAAGTACTATCTGTCCTCTCCAGCTGGCTATATTAAAAGTCAAGTGTGGTGTGGTGGTGGGGTTTTAGGAATTAAGCACTTTGCAGCCAGAACTACTCTCCTTATTAATTTAGTTCATTTTTAATGACTATCACAGGACTGTTATGAAATTACAATGGAGAGTTGTGTTTTGCCACTCTACTCAGCAAAGTGCGGAGCTTTCCTCTGGAGGAGGAGGAGGAGAAGGAGGAGATTGGATTTATACCCACTCTTCACTCAGAGTCTCAGAGCATCTTAAAATCCCTTTCCCTTCCCCTCCCTGTGAGGTAGGTGGGGCTAAGAGAACTCTTTTGAGGGCTGCTCTTGAGAGAACAGCTCTGAGAGAACTTGTGACTGACCTAAGGTCACACCGGCAATTGCATGTGGAGGAGTGGGGAATCAAACCAGGTTCTCCCAGATTAGAGTTCGTGCACTTAACCACTACACCAAACTGGCACTCTCTGGAAGAAGAACCTGTTCCACGGGAGGAAGGCTCCTTGCAATGAGGGCTAACATCCCCCCCAAGGGTGGTGAGCCAGCTCCTGCCCTGGGTTCCAGGCTTCACTAGGCCTCTCTGCTGCAGTGGGGGCAAGGGGCAGGAGTGGTGAGTAACATCACAGTGGCATAAAACATAGAGATGACAGAATTCCTAGAGCATCATGATGTCACTTCCAGAGGCAAACCGGAAGTGACATCACATCATGTGTGTGATCACATCATTTCACTCCCCGTCCCCCAAAGGCTCCCAATGGCTGCCAGTGATAACCTGGAAGAGCCTACTTGTGACGGAGCATGGCTCTGCATGAAGCTGAATGGAGTGGTAGGATACAACATGTTTGCGTGAGTGCACAGACACACAAACATAAATGTGTGAAGTGAAAAGCAGCGTTTAATCTCCCCTTCCCCTCACCCATGCCCAGGGAACAAGAACTGATAATTAACCATTGATTTAAGATTGCCACAGCTACAGGAAATGACTAATTAGGATTCAGACAAAGGAATGAAAGGAAAATTGCAGAGATAAATGGGACCTTTACTGAATAGGACTTACTTCCAAGTTACCACGTAGTAGCATCTTCTCTGTGGAGACGGGCATGGCTAGTTATGTATGTAGAATATTGCATTATATGAAGTGCTATAACCACACCGGCAATTCCACTCTGGGGTGATTGTGGAAAAGGAATGACTGAGCAGAGCAAATGTGTCATAGTGTGGAAGCAGCCAGGGTGTTTGAATGCAGCCTTTTGTGAATAAATCTCGTTTTAGTCTGTGAGGATAATTTGCTCCATCATTCTAAACAGCTCTGAGTGTTGGACTTCTCCTCAGAAGGCCTAGCTTCAAATCTCGGTTGTAAGCTAAGACATCGACCCGTACCTTCATTTTCTACTCTATAAAACTGGAACAATCATGATCTGTTTTCAAAAGCTGACAATCCAGATTTCTGTCAAAACTAGGAGTGCTACTTGATGTTCTACTAGTCGAAGGCTACCTCAATCTATGTAACCCCCTGTTTTTGTTGCCAAAGAAAAGTAGACGCAGAAATGGTTATTTCTCTGAAATGCTTAACACTGTTCCCAAAAACTCCAGTAAGAAAAATGTATGTAATTCTACCTGTATGGATCATGAAAGAAGCACCCTTAAAAAAAAACAAATGCTGTCCAATTGCAGCTGAGTTATGGAGACTCGGTGGCATTTTCAAGGCAAGAGACTTTCAGGGGTGGCTTGCAATTGCCTGCTTCTGCTTAACATAAGAACATAAGAGACGCCAATGTTGGATCAGGCCAAAGGCCCATCCAGTCCAACACTCTGTGTCACACAGTGGCCAGAAATACCAGGTGCCATCAGGAGGTCCACCAGTGGGGCCAGGACATTAGAAGCCCTCCCACTGTTGGCCCCCCCAAGCACCAAGAAGACAGAGTATCACTTGCCCCAGAGCCCCTATCTATACCTTGTGGCATGACCTTGGTACTACTTAGTGGTCTCCCTTCCAAATACTGATCTGGGCCAGCCCTGCTTAGCTTCTGAGATCTGATGAGATCAGGTTAGCCTGGGCTATCTTGGTCAGGGCAACTCATAAATATAATTAATTAGCCTTCCCCCTCCCCACAAGAGACACCCTGTGAGGTAGGTGGGGCTGAGAGAGCTCTGAGAGAACTGCTCTTGAGAGAACAGCTCTGAGAGAACTTTGTGACTGACCCAAGGTCACACCAGCAGCTGCATGTGGAGGAGTGGGGAATCAAACCCGGTTCTCCCAGATTAGAGTCCGTGCTCCTAACCACTACACCAAACTGGCTTGTTCACATCACCTACTACCTAATCTTTTAACATGAGATGCTGGGGATTGAACCTGGGACCTTTTGCATGTCAGGCAGCTGCTCTGCACTGAGCCATGGCCCTTTCCCTGCCTAGTTACCGGTCTTCTCAGCAGTTGTGGTTTTCAGCAATGACCTCCCAGAGCTATGTTTAGAAGAAAGGTAGCTGCATAAATAATTCATATAAAACAAATAACTTTGGCCAATAAAGAAGGGGAGGAGGGTCTAGGGGTCCATCCCCCCACAGAGTCACGTGTGGTGCTATGTCACTTCTGGTACCAAATGAGGTGACACAGATTAGCTCTAGGAATTGCTGGAAACTCTATGGTTTTAGCGTAAAGTTTCCAGCAATTCCAAGAGCTGCCTGCGTTTCTTCTGCTTTTATGCCGGAAGTGATGTGGTGCCTCAGCCAGCATTGCACACACACCCCATTATCCCCAACCACAAGTCTCTATGTCACTTCTTTTATCACTTCTTCTATGTCCTTTTCTTTTCTTTTGTACTTCTGGTACAAAACCAGAAGTGACGTAAAGTAGCTCTAGGAACCACTAGAAACTATACGGTTTTGCTATAAAGTTTCTAGCAGCATTGCACCCCTACTCTTATCCCTACCAAAACCCTTCTGCTGGTTGCCGGGCAGGGAACCCTACCAAGGGTCATCTGAGGCAAAATACCTGCCTAAGGTGATCTGCTGAATTTATGGAGGAGGAGATTGGATTTATAGGCCACCCTTCACTCCGAGTCTCAGAGCAGTTTACAATCTCCCTCCCTTCTAGGGCTGCCAAATGTGGGTGGGGGGCGGGGAATCCCCTGCTTTGAAGGGCCGATTTCCGACACGGCGGAATCGGGCCCCGGGGGAACCCCGCCCCCGGTGTGTGCGTCACTTGTATGGCCATGGCCCTGCCCCCAGCGTGCCCAGTGTGCCTACGTCACTTCCGGGTGACGTGCATGTGGTGCGTGCGCGTGCTTTGCGCGCGCGCACCCCCCCGATGCCGGCCGGGAGCCCCCCGCTCCCGGCGAAGATGGATTTGGCAACCCTACTCTCCTCCCCTCCCCACCACAGAAACCCTGTGAGGTAGGAGGGGCTGAGAGAGCTCTTTCGAGAACTGCCTTTGAGAGAACAGCTCTGAGAGAACTTGTGACTGACCCAAGGTCACACCAGCAGCTGCATGTGGAAAAGCGGGGAATCAAACCCAGTTCTCCCAGATTGGAGTCCGTGTTATCCTGATTCCTGACTTAGCCACAACACTGCATGTACAATGCCATCTTGAACAGAGTTACACCCTTCTAAGCCCATGGCCTCAGTGGACTTAGAAGGGTATAACTCTGCTTAGGATGGCCTGGCTCATGTCCTAAGATTTCCCTTCAGTGCACCAATTAGATTCTGAGAGCCATCCCAAGCTCCTTGTGAAGCAGTGGGGACCACACCAGTGTTCCCTCTAAGCTGAGTTAGTGTGAGCCAGCTCACAGTTTTTTAGCCTCCGGCTCACACAGTTTTGTCTGAGCTCAGGAAGGATGGCTCCAGAGCACACTAATTTATGCAGCAGCCAAATTGCTCACTGACAACTTTAATACCAGTAACTCATAAAGTAGAATTTTTGCTCAGTCCACAGCTTTGGACCACACCCAGGAAAATGTCCATAGGATTACAGCCTCCATTTTTTAAAAGTTCAGAGTTACTCAGCTACAGTTGTCACCAGAACTCCTCTAAGGACGGTTCCGAATGCCCAACTCAGACTTATCTACGACAGTGGGCGTGGCGTAATTTTCCCGTGTATACAGAGGTCAGATTGGCCAACGAACGCTCCTATTTCCCAGGAAGTGAGACAACACACTAGGTTTAATGAATAAATGTTGCCTTTTTACTAAGCAGTTTTCAAGCATACGAAAAACAGATGCACACACAGAATCACACAAGTTCCTTAGTTACAATAGTATATAGAAAGCAATCAGCAAAGAAATTAATAAATTCAACAGACAAGGGGGATAACACAGCAGGATATCGCTTATACTTATCTGAGGTCCAAGCTGAGAAGAAATCTTCTCTTAGAAGAAGTGGGGCAGCTTAAGGATCAGCGGGTGAAATTCTAAAAACACACGAGCTGGTCCAGCCAAGCCACGTGCGGGTTCTCGGGTCGCGACTCCCGGGAACGCAGTAAGAATCACCTGCAGCGCTTAAGTTGCAAGGTAGGGGAGGGGTGGGTTAACCAAAGAAACAACGCTGCGTCTCTTTAAAAGCTAGGTTTTTGGGTTTGGCTTAAGGCCATAAACCCTTAGGGTCCGTCCTCTTTACTATGGCT
>NW_015166481.1:35617-37968 GCF_001447785.1 Gekko japonicus | reverse complement strand
TTACTGGCAAGGCCCCATGACTTCCCATCCAGCCCAGGGCCCCCGAGTGGCAGCAGGTGCAGGGAAGGAGCTGGGTATCCCTTTAATTCGATTAGCCAGTCCCCCCCAAGAAATATAACTTTAAAAAAATCCTGGGTATGGGCCTGGAGTGACTCCTGGCTTTTCTTTCTCCTAGAGTTGAATTCTTGGAGATTTGAAGGGTTTGGGGAAGGGAGGGACCTTATAGTAGGCTACAATGCCACAGAGTCCACCCAGCTCAGCTTCTTCCCCTCGGCTTTTGAAAAATACGCGTGTGGTATCACCTTCAAGTGGGAAGGGTCGCGCGGCGTCCTTTTGTTGCCCCCCTTTTAAGAGCAAGGTATGTCTAACCATTAAAATTATATCATGGGTTCTGGAGAGAGTCATCCTTTTATTAAAGCAAGAATCAGCTCAAAGGAGGAAACATCAGTTCTCTTTCATGAAAGAAATACTTAAGGGATGACAAACAGCACTTGAGATTGAATCATGACGAGGTGGGTCAGCCGCCGCTTTCCTCTGTACAGAGGCATTTCTATATTTCACTATACATTATACCTTGAAAGAAAAATGGACTCATTCCGAGGGAATTTCTAGCACACACAAAAAAATAAACAAAGGTTACCCTCTGAGATGTTAATGGATGAAGCTCCACTTTTCAAACCTTTCTGGGTCCAGGGACAGGGAGACTATTTCCTTTTGTCTTCCGCTTTAAAAAGGAAGAGAGAGAAAAAGGCTGTACGTTGCCAAGGAATAATATGCGGGTACATATTTATGTGCAAAATAAAAACACAAGCAAACAGAACACCAAGGGTTTAACACTTGTTGGAGCTGAGCGTTCCAAAATGGTCCAAGATACATATGTTAAAATATCCAAGACGCAGAGATGATATTTCTCTGGCAGCCAAATTCGGGTCTTCAAAAATAAGCGAGCCAGAACCTAAAAATAACGTGGCGGAATTTAAAAGCAATTAAAGAAGTAACTCTTCCCTCTGTGGTGAACAGGAAGCAAAAAATGCCGGGGAGGGCCCGACTCCACAATTGTTTCTATGAACAAACAAGTAGAGTTGCCAACCTCCAGTTGGGGGCTGGAGATCTCCTGGGATTACAAATGATCACAGTTCCCCTGGAGAAGATGGCGACTATGGAAGGTGGAGTCTCAGGCTGAGTTCTGTCTGGCAGTTTGGCCCGATATAATAGGCATGTTTCACAAACGGATTAAAGAGGCTGGTTCACACAGCCACAGCTGTCAGGCATTCTCCAGCTGTACTCAACCCGCCCTATGACGATTCCCTCCCAAGTTAAAAAAAAAGTACAAGGTGAAAGCAGTAGCAAAACCCTGGAGAGAGCGTTGATCCCGCTTCCCGGAAGTGTGCACGCTAAAAGCCGCAAACAAGCCGCATTGCTGCGCCTATGTGCATAGGCACATGTCACCGGAGTGAAAAACAGCCGCTTACAGCCGTGCCTCCACCAGGGGCCGTCCAACAGTGCGAATGCTCCCTTGCGCCTCCTCCCCGGTATGCTCCCGCATCAGTAGGTGCAGTGCAACCGGGAATCCCCAGCACAACTTGGTCCGGGTCTTTTTGCCCTGCCTCCCTCGCGCTTCATACTGCCAGTCTGTCCTGAGCCTATGGCATTACACACGGCTGAGGTCCCTCCCCTCTCAAAACCCCACCCTTTCCAGGCTCCACTCCCAAAGCTCCAGGTATTTCCCAAGCAGGATTTGGCCACCGTAACAAACAGTTTGGGCATCTATATGTGAGGAGCGGAAGGCAGATCTCCACTTGTTATGTGTCGATATCCCTCACCTTATCTACCCTCCAGCCTTCTTTCTACTCTTTTCTTGCTGTGTATAAAATACCTGTTTCGTTTCTCTTTCTTCAGCAACCACTTTTCTCAAAGGCTCTCAAGAGAATCCCCTGACAAAAATACCGCGACGAGAAGCACGGAACAGAATGGTTGACGACAGGCCTTTTATAGGCTGGAAAGGTGGACCATCCTAATTTCTTTTTAATGTATTTTAACTTTGTTTGTGCCCCACTCTTCTTCCCAGTTTGGTGTAGCGGTTAAAAGCACGGACTCTAATCTGGGAGAACCGTGTTTGATTCCCCACTGCTCCACATGCAGCTGCTGGTGTGACCTCGGGCTCTCAGAGCTGTTCTCTCAAGGGCAGTTCTCTCAGCGCTCTCTCAGCCCCACCTACCTCACAGGGTGTCTGTTGTGGGGAGGGGAAGGGAAAGGAGATTGTAAGCTTCTCTGAGACGCCTTCGGGTAGTGAAGGGTGGGGTATAAACCCAATCTCCTCCTCCTCCTCCTCCTCCTCCTCCTCTTCTCCT
>NW_015166481.1:22424-35591 GCF_001447785.1 Gekko japonicus | reverse complement strand
CTCCTCCTCCTCCTCCTCCTCCTCCTCTTCTTCTCCTTCTCCTTCTTCTTCCGCCTCCTCTCAAGGGGAACTCGAAGCAGGTGCAACATTTCCCCCTTCTTCACTTTATCCTTACAACAAACCTGTGAGGTAGGTGAGGTTGAGTGCGTGTGACTGTCCCAAGGTCACCCAGCGAGCTTCCATGGCAGAAATAGGGATTCAAACCTGGGTGCCCCAGATCCTAGTCTGTCACTTTAACCACACCATAATAAAGCAACAAAATACATTTTAAGGACACAACTCTCCTGTAGCAACGGAGCACTTTTTATTCCCCACCCCTATAATTCACTGTAGCTGGGTCTGAGTCCAGAGCTGGCTCACCTTCCAGGGATGCTTTGTCTTGGGCAAGGGTCGCAGGACAGAGCACCAGAATAGAGCAAGAAGAGGGGTGTGATGGATTGCACATGAAAAGCAGGTTTTAAAATGCTGCTAGTTTGGAGAGCCTGGGAGATCAGGAGTTGATCTGCCCTGGAGTGGAGAGCTTGTTTGACTGGCTGCTCTGCATGCTCTGATTGGCCAGCATGAGCCAAAAATATGTGACCAGATGTGTACTGGAGAGCAGAAGGGGCTTTTCGTCGGGAGTCAGCAAACCAGTGAGTCGGCTTCTGTGTGAGCTACTGGCATTAAAGTTGTGAGCTGGTGATTTGGCTGCTGCATAACGTACTTTGCTCTGGAGACATCCTTCCTAAGACAAAAAATGTGTGAGCCAGAGGTTAAAAAAAACTGTGAGCTAGCTCACACTGACACAGCCTAGAGGGAACACTGGTTCTGACAGGATTAGTCAGAGAGGTTGTTCTTCTGAGAGAAGAGATGAGGCTCCTTGAATCTAACTGAGGTTAAAGAACTGTGAGGAAGAATTGTGACTAGACTAGATTTGGCGAGGGTGACTGGGTTGTCAGGTTGTAACTCCCAGTCAAACCAAACATAATCCCTGCCATTTAAAAAGGGCTCGGCCAATCCTCTCTCCGCAATCCAGTCCTGGGCCAATCGATACTTGCCTTGGAGTAATGAGGTCACTGTTGCTTCCCACTGAACTTCTTTAAAGATGTGGCTGCCTCCCCCCTCTAGTTGGGTCAGTGCCGCCTGCTGTCCCTGAAGAACTCCCCTGGGTCTCAGTGCCAGGATTAAGATCAAATATCATGCAAAACTGTTGTTAAGGCGAACAGTGGTTAACAAACCACCTTGAAACCCCAGTTTCCAAACCCTGGTTTAATGGACTCGAGCTAACCACAGTAGCCTGTATTCACACTATCACATTAGCCATAGTTAGCTCAATTAAGCTATGGCTTTTCATTATGCCTGAACTGAACAGACACCCTTCCATCTAACTCACAAGCTGACAATGGAAAAAAATTGGGTAACATTCTGATATACAAAGCTCTGCGATACATCAAGGTCGTGTTAGCTGGCAAGTACATTTTGAAGACTGTTTCCAATACTGGCCAAGAATAAATCAATACTGTAACATGCCAGAAGATTCCGTAGTCATGCTGAACATTCAGGAGGATTTCTGGTTGCCATTGGCTGAGCCGTTCTGATCTTAAGCATCTCTGGCTTGTCATTGGCTGAACTCAGTTTTATCCCAGTGTGATAACACAGAAGTCCAGTGACACTTGAAAGACTAACTAAATTTATTCTAGCATGAACTTTCATGAATCTGGCTTGTCACTGGCTGAACCCAGTTTTATCCCAGTGTGATAACACAGAAGTCCAGTGACACTTGAAAGACTAACTAAATTTATTCTAGCATGAACTTTCATGAATCTGGCTTGTCACTGGCTGAACCCAGTTTTATCCCAGTGTGATAACACAGAAGTCCAGTGACACTTGAAAGACTAACTACATTTATTCTAGCATGAACTTTCATGAATCTGGCTTGACAATGGCTGAACCCAGTTTTATCCCAGTGTGATAACACAGAAGTCCAGTGACACTTGAAAGACTAACTACATTTATTCTAGCATGAACTTTCATGAATCTGGCTTGACAATGGCTGAACCCAGTTTTATCCCAGTGTGATAACACAGAAGTCCAGTGACACTTGAAAGACTAACTAAATTTATTCTAGCATGAACTTTCATGAATCTGGCTTGTCACTGCGGGGCTTCACCACGTGACCGCCCCGCCCCCTAGAGGTTCTCTTCCGGAGCTCCGTACCTGAGAGCTCCCCCCCGACTAGAGCCCTGGTGATAACACAGAAGTCCAGTGACACTTGAAAGACTAACTACATTTATTCTAGCATGAACTTTCATGAATCAAAGCTCACTTCTTCACTGGGCCTAGTATTTATTTAGTTTTCTACTTTAATTTACTTCCGTTATTTAGAAGTCTGGTTATTTTTGCTAAAGACAGATAATTTTAGGACTAAGTTAGAGCAAATCTTTCAAACTGTGATCCCCCTTTGGGGCAGGCTGGCTTTCTTTTTCTTTAAGATCTGATCTGCAAATACAGGCCACACAGGGTTCAGTTTCCTACTTTCCATTCCAACTTCAAGTTTTCTTTTCATCTCTTTGTGGCCATTCTATGCTCAGGTAGGGCACAGGGCACAGGGCTCACATCTTTCCAACTGGAAAAGAATTCCAAAAGTCTTAGAAAAGGCAAACAATAGGCCTTATTTATTTTTGCAACATTTTCACTGGCTCACTGCGGAAGTAAGCCTTGTTAAAAAGGATTTTACTCTAGGTCGCCTAAAGTTTGAGAGGTTTATCGAAAAAAGGAAAAGGAACTGGTTACCACAGCCCCCGCCCTCTCTTTGTTTCAAAAGCTTTCCGGGCAGCAGTGAAGAGTGCTAATTTCAAAACCTTGGTCTTCACTGGAGACAATTAGTCAATCGGAAAATGGAATTCTAAAAACAGGGGAAAGAAAATTGAGTGAAATGTGCCCCATGTAAATAGCACATTGTAGCAACCCAAATAGCCCAGAGCAAGGGTCTCCAACATGGTGCCACCGACACCTTTTCTGGAGTTATTAGAAAGTGGGCGGAACCAGATACGGGCTTTTGCCCAGCAAGGCTTCTGATTGGCCATTGTAGATTTCACTAGCTGTGCAGTTCTTTAAAAGTGTCACTTTGGCAGCAGCTGTTACCACTGAGCAATGTTACTTCCTGTAACATTTGTTATTTGAATTGGCCACTGTGTGACGGAGTGTTGGACTGGATGGGCCTTTGGCCTGATCCAACATTGGCCTCTCTTATGTTCTTATGATCTTCACTGTGTGGCTGAAGGTAACCCATTTTATCGCTGGCTCTGCCTCTTGAGGCAGCCATTTTGTGGCAGCCATTTTGTGGCTATGCCCTCCATGCTGTGTCCGAATGCTAAAGGTGCCCGCAGGGTCAAACAGATTGGGAACTCCTGACCCAGACCTTGGCCCTTTCTGCACTCTCCTTTTAATCCATGTTCACTGCGGTGTCCTCCAAGCAATTCTGCACAAAAATTAAACTCAACCTTCTTTTTAATCCAGGTTTTTCCCCATTCTGCACTAAAATCGAGTTCAACCTTTTTTATATTCCGGATTCTCCCCCCCCCATTCGGCATTATGTTACCCCCCTTCAGTGGTCAGTCCGGTTTCAGCCTGCTGTTGCTGTGGGGTTATTTGGATGCTGTTTTGCCCTGGACTTAAATTGCCTCATCTCGAACACTGAGAAAATCCGGAGTGGCCAGGCAAGTGTGGAAAGGGCCTATCCCAGTCTTGTCAGATCTCAGAAGTTAATGAGGGTTGGTACTAGGAAGGGAGACCACTAAGGAAGACAGAGCTATGCAAAAGAAGACAATGATTTCACATTAGCCTTTTAAACCCATTTTGACGCTGTTTTTGATCTGTTGTGGAGTACAACATGGCTACCCCCTTCCGGTAAATAGCTAAATCTGAAGCGGTTTGCCATTTCAGACTGCACCGCTTTTTCCCACTTTTTCCCCGCCATTTTTCGCCCGCGCGGGCGATCTCTGGCTTTTTTTTAAACGTTCGCTTTCGAGAGCTATAGCGCTATAGCGCTATAACACAACACGCCAGGCATTCCAATTGGGTTCATATAGTGCTGTTGTGTTATAGCGTTACACCATTATAGCGCTATAGCGCTCTAAAGCAAACGTTCCAAAAAACAAAAAGCTGGAGATCGCCTGCGCGGGCGAAAAACATCGGGAAAAAGTGCATTGGAACCGGGAGAAGAAACTGAAGACTACTTGGAAGCGGTTGACAGGTAAAACGCTTCAGCCCCGTTTCCTAAACGGGACAGTAGCGTTTGTGTGTGAAATTACAAATATATTCCGGTAGGGAACCGGTTCTAAAATGGTTCTGTCTGAAATGACAGACCAGAAACCGTTTGGGAACCATTCCTCTTCTGGATTATATCATCTGTCTGAAATTCCTCAATGGCAAACCACTTCTGCTCATCTCTTGCTTTTTGAAAAGCCCCTGAGGTGGAACTTTATGGGGCCACCATGAGTTGGTTGTGACTGGACAAGCAGATCACCAAAATATGTTTGGGTTTCCCTGTCACCTTAGATGTACCTCTGGTAAGAGAGGGTTGTGAAACTTGAAGTGTAGAGAGTTATTACCCAGGTCCTACCATCATTGGGGAACAGAAGGAAATCTTTGGTCAATGTCCCAGTTTAATGCCTTGGAATACATAGCACATCAGACTATTTAGTCGCTTTAGAGCTTCAATCCTAGAGAACAACTCCACTTATTTCCACAGTCCAGGAAAATAAAACCAGGTATGGGGAGTGAGTGCAAAGTAAATGCGCGTCCGTCTGGCACGGGAGTGTGATTTCACATGAGCAAAAAAACCACCAAGGTTCCTCGGTGGAAGTTATTTTATTCAGTCTGTTCAACAGCTTGAGTGTTGTCGCAATTCCGGCTGCTGTAATTGACTGAAAATCCTAACAAACCTGGAAAATTAAAAAGCCTCCATTGCGGTCGATCCCATTGTCCAGTAATGGATCGATACATTATATTGATCATCACCTGATAATTTGCATCTAGATCTATCCAAGTGCTCCTGCCTCGAAAAGTTATGTTATCAGCTGCTGTAAATGCCAATAGAAGTTTAAAGAACAGCCTTGGTGTGCTTTGCCCTAGTTTCCGGTGCAATCCTAAACAGAGTCACACCCTGCTCAGCCTATTGAATTCAAAGGACATAGAAAGGTGCAACTCCGCTTACGATGGCACTGTTAAACGCCCTTCTGTTGAGATGCTGTTGGGGCTTGAACCCATGACTTGGTGTGAGCCATTCCAGTGCCTTGTTCTATCAGCTATCCTGCAGAGGATGTTGTTGGCTCAGAGTGTTGTGTGCCCCAGACACCTCCCTCAAAATGGCTGGTAAAGGAACCACATCCTGCCTAGAAGGACCTGTGGGAAGCTCCTGCTATCAGCCGACTGAAAGGACCAGTTCTGGAGGTACAAAGCTGCTCTCTCCTTTAGCCGTTTCTTCTTTTGTGTGAAGAATGGATCCTGGAATCTGTTTTCTGCTTGAGTTCCTCAAAATGGCTGGTAGAGGAACCACATCCTGCCTAGAAGGACCTATGAGAAGCTCCTGTTATCAGCCGACTGAAAGGACCAGTTCTGTCCTGGAGGTACAAAGCTGCTCTCTCCTTTCGCCATTTCTTCTTTTGTGTGAAGAATAGATCCTGGAATCTGTTTTCTGCTTGAGTTTGACCTTGTGCCTCGCTGCGTTCTTCGACTGCTTTATTAATTCTGATTCCTCAGGTTGCTTCTTGTGGATTGTATCTTCCAGCTTGACCCAACTTTCCTTCGATCACAACCTCCAGGTCGGTCATCTTCTTCTGAGATTCAGTTCACCTGACCTCAGACCTGCCCTGGACTTCTCTACTCCATAAGAGAGAAAAAATTAAGTTCCTGCGTTGAATTATCCCCCCCAACTCTATGCATCTTTTGACCTTCTGAACAGTTGCAGCCCCAAATTCAATAACATAAACACTTTGGGGATACTGACAAATCAGAGATTATATTTCCATACATTTTATTGCCACCCACATCTGTGAATATAATATTGACCTGGAGTTATCTGTGATAGAGAAGTTATTAATTTTGACAGATATAAGGGAGAAGCTAATATCCTCCTCTTTTACAAACACCTAATATTAATACCAGGGGATGTAAACGGGAACTCCAAAATGTCTTGGATGTTGGGCAGGGGATGAAATGATATAGAATCAAAATTGTAAGACTGGGGCGGAGGGGAGGTAGAGAGATTGATATGGGGGAGAAACCGGCGGCATTGATAAAAGCACATTCCTTGTGAAGTTTTTGTAACAGGTGCCATTTAAAACTTAAGCTTTCTTCCTGTTTAACAGCCTGCACTTCTCTCTAAAAAATCTCTTTGCACATGCAAATGGAACAACAGGCTGGCTTAGAATATCTCACCACACTTGAAGAAGAAGAGAAGAGAGAGAGTGGATTTATATCCCGCCCTTCACTACCCGAAGGCACCTCAGAGTGGCTTACAATCTCCTTTCCCTTCTCCTCCCCACAACAGACACCCTGTGATGTAGGTGGGGCTGAGAGAGCTCTTTTGAGAACTGCTCCTGAGAGAACAGCTCTGAAAGAACTTATAACTAACCCAACATCACACCAGCAGCTGCATGTATAGGAGTGGGGAATCAAACCCAGTCCTCCCAGATTAGAGTCCGCACTCCTAACCACTACACCAAACTGGCTCTTTTCACATGCAGGGAGGTATTAAAGTTTGGAAGGATTAGGGATGCAGTTGCATGCAGCCTGTACTTCATATCTTGCTGAGGTTTAAGTCTGTGCTTGGTACAGAGTCTCACGTTGCACTTGTGCACAGGTATAACATGCTTCTTGCAAAGCATGAATGGCGTATCAAAGTAGGGACGTATGAATTTGGGATTACATCCAACCAACTTTGCTACTGGTGAAAAGGGGAAGAGAGTCCCCCCCGAAATGACCTCTGCTTGGTACAGAGTCTCACATTGCACTTGTGCACAGGTATAACATACTTCTTGCAAAGCATGAAAGGCGTATCAAAGTAGGGACGTATGAATTTGGGATTACATCCAACCAACTACTACTGGTGAAAAGGGGAAGAGAGGGTCCCCTTTGCCCTTAAAAAAGGCTGTGCTGGGGATCATGGGATCTGTGTGAACAAAATCAATGTGCAAAAGGGAAGGGCTGTAACTAGGTAAGGATCTCCATGTTAATATGCCTAGAGAAGCCATAGTTAATACTAACTGTTCGTAATAAACCGAATTCAAACCTTGGCTTCAGATCCTGGTGTGATGAACCGTAAATTACGCCATGTGCAAATAAGCACCATCATAGTTCATTTAATTAAGCTTTGGTGTTGTGTGATGTCCCAGATGATGTATACACAGTTTGGCTTATTCCTGATATTGCCTTGAAATGATGGAATTCAACTTCCATTTAATGTTATGTGGAACAGGACACTTGCTATTGTCTTGTTGTGGGTAGGCCGCTTGGCTAGATATTACACTACGGTTGCCCGCTAGGTCAATGCTCCCTCTAGAGCCAGTTTGGTGCAGTGGTTAAGTGTGCGGACTCTAATCTGGGAGAACCCGGTTTGATTCCCCCCTCCTCCACTTGCACCTGCTGATGTGACCTTGGGTCAGTCACCAGCTCTGGCACAGCTGTCCTTGAAAAAAAGCAGTTTGTGTCAGAGTTCTCTCAGGCCCACCCACCTCACAGGGTGTCTGTTGTGGGGAGGGGAAGGGAAAGGAGTTTGTAAGCCGCTCTGTGACTCCAAGTGAAGGGCGGGGAATAAATCCAATCTCTTCTCTTCTTCTTCTCTCTCTAAGCTGTGGAGTCTTGTGAGCAAAAATTCTACTTTGTGAGCTACTGGCATGAAAGTTGTGAGCCAGCGATTTGGCTACTGCATAAATTAGTTTGCTCTGGAGCCCTCCTTCCTGAGCTAAGACAAAAATGTGTGAGCTGGAGACTAAAAAACTGTGAGCTAGCTCACACTAATTCAGCTTAGAGGGAACACTGGTCACTGGTATGAAATGCAACTTCACGATGCACCCAAGCCATATGGTCAAAGATACAGTCATGATAAAGAGTAATCAGGCTTGATCACTGGATAGTTCTGCTTGCCAGTCCTGAGCAGGGAGCTGATCACTCCATGTATGTGAGTGAAATCTAAAAATACATCGTTATCAATGTTCCCTCTAAGCTGTGGAGTCCTGTGAGCAAAAATTCTACTTTGTGAGCTACTGGCATTAAAGTTGTGAGCAGGTGATTTGGCTACTGCATAAATTAGTTTGCACTGGAGCCATCCTTCCTGAGCTAAGACAAAAATGTGTGAGCTGGAGGCTAAAAAACTGTGAGCTAGCTCACACTAATTCAGCTTAGAGGGAACACTGGTCACTGGTATGAAATGCAACTTCACGATGCACCCTAGCCATATGGTCAAAGATACAGTCATGATAAAGAGTAATCAGGCTTGATCACTGGATAGTTCTGCTTGCCAGTCCTGAGCAGGGAGCTGATCACTCCATGTATGTGAGTGAAATCTAAAAATACATCGTTATCACGATTACAGTGCTTTCTCATATGATTACACTGCTTTTTATCAGCTGCCACTCCACCAACTACCTGTCACCACTGCTACCGGCTCAAATTCTTAAAAATGCACATAGCAAAAGAAAGAAAAAACCTGTTTGAGATTTTTGAGTTGAGGCTTACTATTTAGGTGTCTCCGTGTTCCTTCAGAATGTTCCCATGAACCCAGTTAACCTGGCTGTCCCTTGGGAGCACTTCTTCAGTTGATGCCATTAATGGTGCAGGTGCAAAAAGCAGGCAATAAAGCTGACATCACTCATTTACAGGATGCATCCAACTGCACAGGTACAAATGGGATAATTTTATTGTGGACACACACACACGTAGCAGGAACTCCTTTGCATATTAGGCGATACACCCCTAATGTAGCCAATCCTCCAAGAGCTTACAGTAGCCCCCGTAAGAAGAGCTCTGTAAGCTCTTGGAGGATTGGCTACACTAGGGGTCTGTTGCCTAATATGCAAAGGAGTTCCTGCTACAAAAAGAGCCCTGCGACACGCACACACCAGCTGCACCATCAAAAGGAACCATTATGAACATCTTGGATATCTAGTATCATGACAAGAATACCCTTTATTTATACAATCTTATTTCTGCCTAACAACGAGACAACAAGGCTGCTCAGAATAATAGAAAATTAAAACACAACAAACAATTTTTTAGTCCAGTGGCACCTTTAAGACCTACAAAGTTTTACAAGGGATGAGCTTTCGTGCGCACACACACTTCCTCAGATACATTGAAGTGGAAGTTCATACATATAGGCTGCCCACTTGGATCACAACAAACACAGTAATTTTGGTTTCTGAAAGGAAATGGCAATTGATGAAGCTGCTGCAGGAACTCTCCCGATTCTTACTGGTGCTTCCACTCCAATTGCTGCTCTTTTAACAGTTACACCATGGCTACGGGGGGAGTAGCTACCTAGCAACCACAGATAGATTGCACCAGATGTTTTCATCCCTAGAGGGCAGGTTTCTTCTTACCCAGGCAGCTGGATAGTCGGCAGTTCCTGGTTCTTCCCAGCAGCAATGCTGACTGATGAATGCACCGGGTTCAGGACAGCGTACAATATCAGCTTTACTGGAGTGGAAGTGGGAGGGAATCACTGCCACAGGAGGCGGTGGGGGCTACAAGCATGGACGGCTTCAAGAGGGAATTAGATAAGCATATGGAGCAGAGATCCATCAGTGGCTATTAGCCACAAGGTATAGATAGGAACTCTCAGTCTGGGGCAAGTGATGCACTGAATTTTTGGTGTTGGGTGGGGGGAAGCAACAGTGGGAGGGCTTCTGGTGTCCTGGTCCCACTGCTGGACCTCCTGATGGCACCTGGTATTTTTGGCCACTGTGTGACAGAGTGTTAGACTAGATGGGCCATTGGCCTGATCCAACATTGGCTTCTCTTATGTTCTTGGTGACTTGTTCAGTGACTTGGTGCCACTGGTGGTCATCAACAGAACTGCTGTCTGATTTGATGTCGATCTTAACATGATGTGGAGTAAAATCAGAGAATCTTAATGGGTCTTGGTTAACCGTAGAATTTGAATTCCACTGAATTTCTTGGATCCCAAAAAGGGTGGGGGGAGAGCTAAACAGTTGTAATAATGTATCATCGAAATCTCCAATGTCTCCTCTAGTATTTAATAAAAAATGTAAATGCCCTGTCTAATGAATGAGATAAATTCAGTTTCAAATTGTAGTGTTTCTTTGCCTCTTTTCGAGCATCAAGGGAAGTTTAAACAAATACCTCCTCCTATTTATCACCTGCTAAATTATAAGCATCTTTGAGATCATAATATCCCTCTTGTTTTGGGTGTAATGTCATTCTTTAAAAAAACTTGTACATTATGTTCCTCTCTCTCTTCCGTGGCACTGTAGATAAAAATAGGGTTGAAAAAAGGCAGACAGATGTCCCTTTGGTGATTTTTAATAAGCTTTTCATTGCCCTTAAAGTCAGATGGTATGAATTCAAAAGTTTATTCCTAGTTTTTAAAAGGGGAAGAGGTGGAGAAATGATAAGAGAACTCAATAGGGATGAAAAGGAACTTGGACAATTTGATCAGCAACTGATTTCCAAGGAATGGTAGAATACAACAGAAGGGTGCAGTCTAATTCAGGCTTCTCGTCACCTGTAAAAGCAGGGGGGAGGAGAGACCTGGACCAGCTAAGGTGTCCTGCCTTGTCCTAGTAGCCTATCGGGGAGCCCATGAGGTCTGAGAAATCAAAAGTGCAGCCTGATCTTTTCATATTTTCTTTTTTGGAGGGGACAGGGGGCAGGAAGGGCAACCAAAGTGGTGAAGAATTTTGTTTTTATTTTTTTGGAGGGGACAGAGTTTGACATTTGCAGGAAGGGCAACCAAAGTGGTGAAGAAGGAGGAGGAGAAGGAGGAAGAGATTGGATTTATACCCCACCCTTCACTACCTGAAGCAGTCTCAGAGCGGCTTACAATCTCCTTCCCCTCCCCACAACAGAAACCCTGTGAGGTAGGTGGGGCTGAGAGAGATCTCCTGAGAACTGCCCTTAAGAGAACAGCTCTGAAAGAACTCATGACTGACCCAAGGTCGCACCAGCAGCTGCATGTGGAGGAGTGGGGAATCAAACCCGGTTCTCCCAGATTAGAGTCCGCGCTCTTAACCACTACACCAAACTGGCTTTCCAGAAGGAGCAAGAAGTCATGGAATACGAGTCATTAATCAAGCTGATCCTATATCACGAAGCCTCCTTAGATATTACAAAATACCCAGGAGGCCCAAATCTACTGTCCCCCCACCCCCCAAATTCCCCCAAAGCACTTCAAGCAGGTGTCCTTCTGCCTAAAACCAGGGAGCCCTGATCTGACATGAGCAAAAATGGCCAGAGTCACCAGCTGAGTTTGGTGTAGGGTTGCAAGACCAGTGGTGGGGACAGGGGTACCCTGCCACCGGGCCCCACCACCCTGCTGCCGATCAACCGGTCGATGGGGGGAACGTACCGCCCAAAAGAATGTGGCCCAGCCAACTTTGCAGCAACGTGTCTACATCTTTTTCAATATGACCTGGAAGAGATGTCACCACATTGGCAACATTGGGGTGACACTCTGGTATTTGGGCAAAAACTCTATGGCAGAAGACCAAAAACAATGGATATAGATAATATAAATTTGGAGAAACTCCCACTTGAACTATATAGGATTTGACTCTTGTCAGGAAACATAGCAAGAGATTTTAACGATTCGACTAAGGGATACTAGCTTTAGTAATTCTACAAAGAAATAGAACTGGAAACAAAGAAAGAACTAGGACTGAAAACTTGTTACAGCTATTATACAAATTTAATAGAATTCTCCTATATGTCTTATCCCAGACTCTGTACCCTCCCTACCCTTATATTTTCTTGTCCTATAATATGTTAAAATCCAATAAAATTTTTAAAAACTCTATGGTTGAAGCCAAATTTCCCATAGAATTTTTGCCCAAATACCAGAGCATCGCCTGGCATCACTAAATAGGCATGTCGCTGCAACGTCAGCTGGGCCTCCCTCCCATTCCCGGTAAGGCCCCATCCAGCCCCCACTGGTTGCAAGGAGGGACCTGGCAACCTTAGTATGGTGTACATCACAGCTACTTCTTCAAGAACCCTGGTTGCCTGAATACGCTGTTGGATGAACAGATGCAGGGCTATTTTTGGGCAGGAACGCACAGGAACGGCGTTCCGGCTGGCTCCTGAGTTGGCTACGCCCAGCAGGAACTCATTAGCATAATAGGTCACACCCAACAGCAGAAACTCATTAGGATTGGCTACATTAGGGGTGTGTGGCCTAACCTGCAAAGGAGCTCCTGCTACAAAAAAGCCCTGGGTTTTGACAACAAACAAGGTAAACAGAATAACAAGCAAAAGGTGGGTGTGGCTGGATAACCACACTTCTGGTAACATGGGGGTGCGGCCTAATGTGCTAGTGAGCTGTGCTGTCAGGGGTGTGGCCCAATATGCTAATGAGTTCCTGCTGTTGGGTGTGGCCTATTATGCTAATGAGTTCCTGCTGGGCTTTTTCTACAAAAAGAGCCCAGATGTGAAGCCTTCACTGAGGCATGTGTACACATTTATTCTTCTCACAGTGGTCTGAAAATTCTTCTGGCTGTATGGTGATGCAGAAACTGTCTTACTATGAAGCAAACGATCATGTGAGTTCATAACATGTTTTCTGACAGGTGAAACAGCTTGGATTCCTGGTCTTTTTTGACTTTGAGCACCAGGAGAGCTACTATTTAGGGAGTAAGGCCCATTTTATTTAATGGATAAAAAGATTTGTTGTCTTCAAAAGCAGTACCAATTGTAAAGTATGACTCCACACCACACCAACAAGACAAGAGTATAAATCTGCTTTATTTGAGCTGTAGCATACAAAGCCTCAGTAGGGCATCCATTTTGGAATCAGGCCTCAACTAACTTCCGTAAGAGCACGCCTGGTCTGCCAGGTGGCAGCTAACATGAACATATATCACGTCTAGGTCCATACTAGGGATGGGCACAAACCGGGAAAATACGGTGCAGTTCATGCTTAGCGGTGTGCTCAGTTTATTTTATTTATTT
>NW_015166481.1:11453-22069 GCF_001447785.1 Gekko japonicus | reverse complement strand
GCTGGGAGCTCAGTCCACCAGATAGGAGCCGCCACTGAAAAGGACCTGACTCTCGTTGCTGCAAGCCTGGCCTCCTTGGGGCCCGGGGTCACCAACCAGTGTTGTGACCTCAACCGAAGTGCTCTTTGGGGCATATGTGGGGAAATGCGGTCCCTCAGGTTTGCAACCCTCAGGTTTGCAAACCATGGACCATCACAAATCTTTAGCTGCCAAATGACTCAGTTCGGTTCATGAGGTTCATGACCCAGTAGAATGCTGTGCAAGCTGGAGTCACCAAACCCACAGAAGGTCTCTGGCTGTCTCTCCTCTACATGCCCTCTCAGTAGAATGCTGTGCAAGCTAGAGTCACCAAACCCATGGAAGGTCTCTGGCTCTCTCCTCTACGTGCCCTCCAAGTCTGGTGCAGATTGGATTTATGATGTCCGAGTTACAGCACTCCAAAGCAGGAAAGTGCTTTCTGGGAAAATGACCCCTGTCATTTCCCCAGGAACCACTTTCCTGGAGGCACCTTCTTTGGGGGCCTGTAACTCGGACATCGTAAATCCGATCTTTACCAAACTTGGAGGGCAGGTAGAGTCAGCCAGAGATTCCCTGCAAGTTTGGTGTCTCTAGCTTCCACAGGATTCGTTCTATTCACTCCTGAACCTCTTGAACCTGCTCCTATTAAAATGAATCAGGAGATTCAGGAGTTTATCGAATGGATCCTGTGCAAGCTAAAAACATCAAAGTCACAGGGGACTTGCTCCTGTATGTGCCCTCAAAGAAGAAGAAGAAGAAGAGAAGAAGAGATTGTATTTATACCCCACCCTTCACTTGGAGTCTCAGAGTGGTTTACAAACTCCTTTACCTTCCCCTCCCCACAACAGACACCCTGTGAGGTGGGTGGGGCTGAGAGAACTCTGACACAAACTGCTCTTTCAGGAACAGCTGTGCCAGAGCTTGTGACTGACCCAAGGTCACATCAGCAGGTGCAAGTGGAGGAGTGGGGAATCAAACCCGGTTCTCCCAGATTAGAGTCCGCACACTTAACCACTACACCAAACTGGCTCCAACCCCCTGTCACTTTGTAGTTTGGTAAACATTTAGATTGAGCGAAGACAGTTTGTTTGGAAGTATATCAGTCCATGAAGCAGTATGAATCTCCACAAACAGCTTGAAAGTTCATGGAAAGTCCATGCCAGTTGACCTGCCAGAAACTTTACTTCACAAACCACGAACCGGCCAAAATTCATCATGAACTTTGGTTTGTGAGTCAGTTCATGCCCATCCCAAATCCATACCATTCTTCATACTATCCTTTCCCTGTTTCTCGATTACCATCTTTTCCCCACCCTGAATGCAAAAGTCTTTCTTTTTAGTTGTCCCTTACACAGAAGAAATACCCATATCTCAATGATGTTGTGACTGTTTTCTATACCTTTTCCTGCCCAGTTCTACTGCATTTGTGTTTCCCACCCACCACCCACCCCAGATGGTTACTTAGGGTTACCACCTCCCACTTGGGAAACAACTGGAGATTTGGTGGTAGACCCAAGGGGAGGGCAGGGTTTTGGGGGAGGGAAGAGACCTCGGCAAGGTATAATACCAGAAAGTCTACCCTTCAAAGCAGTCACTTTCTCCATGGGAACCAATCACTGTCATCTGGAGATGAGTTGTAATTGTGGGAAATCTCTATCCCCTCACCTGGAGATTTGCAACCTGATGGTAACTTAGAACTTACTGTACACAGTATATGAGGTGTTGTTCTGTCATGGATATACATAGAAACCAGCATATATTGTGTGCCCGTACCCTTTCTGATGTCCACCTGTTTTATTGTCAGCTAGATGACGGGGAAATATTCCGCATATGGTATCATCAGCATTATGATCAGAGAAACAACACCTACAAAATCTATTATTCATTAAGTGTAACCAATATATAATTTAAAACAGTGGGTTTTGTCAAATAATGTTAGGTCAGCATAATTTTCTGCCTATTACTAATATCTATAACATCTTTGCCTTAGTCAGCTCTATTTAAATATGCAATCATTTACCGCTTTTGACTATATTGTGTTCACACTCCCAATTTCCAATATTCAACTACTACAAATTTTATGCTGACATCAATAGCAAACTATTAAAGACAGTATTTCATTATTGGTTTTTCATCCCAAAAGTTATTTACAATTATATACTAAGCGCTAATATTAAAGAAAACCATTTAAATGAGGTGCTATCTGCTTTAACAATATGTCTGTCACAGAATGAGATTGTGTTTAAAGATTTTATCAAGAAATGGTTGTTTGCTGAGGTTATGTTTTGTCCATGAAATATGCATTTCATATCTCTTTCATTTCATTAACATAATTTAATTTGTGCTTTGCATTTTGTGCATAATACATATTTGATTTACAAAACAAATATTTCCATTAGAAAATGAATTTCATGCAGGCAAAAAGCAGAACCAAATGATGTATTGAAGGAAAATAAGAAGAAATGAAATGCATTTTCTCAGTCTATTAAAAAATCTATGGCATTGACGGAAAGTGCACTTAGTGCTACATTTAAAAAATAGCACATATGTCAATGTATTAACAAATAGAATTGGAAATACAAATATTTCCCTATATCAAGCCAAGAATCTCTTTATTTTAATTGAGTTGATTTAAAAGGCCCCCAACTACAATTTAATTTTTATTTCATGATGTGGTGTGGTGGCTGATGGCTGGCACTCAATATGCAAAGAGATTTTACCTTTCCCCCCCCCTTAAAAAAAGTTACAATTCACAAAAGCAACAAATAATGTCATGGTCTCAAAATATGAAATTATTAATTTGCTGATTTCCTGGGGGTGTTAGCAGGAGTGGGGCGGAAGAGAGCAGGTTTGAAGGGGGCAGGAGGGGAGAGGGCGAAGGAGCTCAGGAGAGGCGATTCCGAGTTGATCTTTCCCGCCCACCCCATGGCAAGAAAAAAATATTACTCTTAACTCAGCCCTTCCTCCCGGGGACTCAGAGCTATAGGTACGGTCTCCCTAGCATTTTTATCATCACAGCCACCCCATCAGATAGGTTGAGAGCAGGGGTAATTTCGTAGAAAAAGAGGTGCAGGAGCTCATTAGCATAACTCATTAGCATAACTTATTTGCGTATGCCACACCCCCTGACATCAACGGAAGTGTGTCAGGAGGCAACACCCACCGCTCAGGCTCCACTGGACTGTTTTGGATTGCTAGCTATTGGGGGGGGGGCGTGCAGATCTGTCCTCGCAGAGGAGGGAGAGCTTGTACCTGAATAAAACCTGGTCTTAAAGGTGCCACTGGACTGTTTTGGACCACGGGGCCAGAGGGAGCTCTGCAACTTACCTGGCTGCTTCTTGCTCTGACTGAGGGCTGCTGGGAGCAGGGGGCGGGGCTTGTTGCATGTGCCCGCCCCCTGGGCTCTTTACTGCCAGAGCTCCGCTCCTGTGCGCTCCTGCAGGAAATGAACCCTGGTTGAGAGTCAATGTGGTTTAGCAGTTAGAGTGCTGGACTAAGATCTGGGATGCTTTGGAGGGTGGATTCGATGGCACTGTACCCCACTGAGATCCCTGTCTTCCCCCAGGCTCCGTCCCCAAAGCTCCAGGCAACCCTGGATCTGGCAACCCTAACCCACCCATCCCCTGCCGGTAGCCGAGGGGGACCCGGGAATCCTACTTTGAACCTCCTCTCTATTTTATTTATTTATTGTCAGGTTTATACCTCCCCCTCCCAGCCGAGGCAGTTTACATGACAATTCATAAACAACTTAAGTAAGTCCTGACACCAAATAAAACATTCCAACGTTAAAAAGGTGCTAACGTTAAAAACACTAATATGTTATTAAATGATGGTGGTCGACCTTCAGTGTTCCGTCCTAGTGGTCAGCCCATAGGTCTAACCTGGTGCGGCCGGCACAGGCTGTTCTGATGACTTCAGGGAACAGGGTTCTCTATCGGGGGCAGCTTCTAATTGGAAGCCTGGTGGAAGAGCTCCGTCTTGCAGGCCCTCTAGCATGAAAAAGTCACTGGGTGACCTTGGGCCAGTCACAGACTTTTGGGCTAACCTACTGTGAGGATAAAACGGAAAGAGGAGAATGACGTCGTAAACCGCTTTTGGTCATCTTCATTGCAGAGGAATCCGGGATGTAAATATCAAAATGAGATCAATTGAGCTGAAAGGATGTGGCTGGACTAGTCAAGGAACCTCATGGGAAAATGGACATTGAGCCCAGGTCTCCTAATCCAGGGATCGAGCCACTACACCAGATACTGGACCTTTCACAATGTTACAAAAGCTGAAGAGGTTGGTAACCCTATGGACTTAGGTTGCCAACAGTGGAATCAGCTGCCTACGCCTAGGGAGGTGGCAAGCTCCCCCTCACTGGCCGTCTTTAAGCAGCGGCTGGACAAACACTTGTCAGGGATGCTCTAGGCCAGGGGTGTCAAACATGCACCCTGGGGGCCGGATCAGGCCCCAGGAGGGCTTCCATCAGGCCCGCAGTGAAACTCCTGCTTCCAGTTCTGCTGCTGCATCACAGCTTGCTTCCCCAGACTCTCTTAAATCACTCAGCCATTTCATGTTTTAACCTGGGTCCTAGACTCAGAATTCTGAGCATGAGATTTCTGTGGTGAATTTCAGTAAATCAAAAGTAGGTTTGCAGCTTACAGAGCTAATGTTCTAAGCATGCTTTTATTTTAAGTTAAAAAAACCCCTTTGCGTTTGTGTCCTTTATAAAGTTTATATCTCCGCTACCTGGCATTACATTTTATGACACGCATGGCCTGGCCCAGCAAGGTCTCATTTATGTCAGAACTGGCCCTCGTAACAAATGAGTTCAGCACCCCTGCTCTAGGCTGGTCCTGCACTGAGCAGAGGGTGGGACTAGATGGCCTGTCTGGCCCCCTTCCACCTCTGCGATTCTATGATTCTATGAAATGGGGGTTTGGGGGTGGAGCCTGTGGATGGCAGAGTTTGGGGAAGGGAGAGAGCTCACCCGGTATGTGATTCCATAAGAGTTCACCCTACCTCTGTAGGCTGGATAGCAGTTGAAATTGTGGGGGAACTCAAGCCCCCCCCTGGAAGATGGCAACCCCAGGCCTTACCCATATCTCTTCTCCCTGGTTAAAAAAAAGTACTGGGGAGAGAATTTGGAGCAGGGAAATGTATTTGGCCATTTACACTTGACTTATCTCATCAAAAGGAGCTGCGGTGGCTCAAGTGGTTAAGATGCTGAACTGCGGGCTGGCAGGTCGCTGGGTCAGCAGTTCGAGACGCGGGTGCCGCATGACGGAGTGAGCTCCCGTCTCTGGTTCCAGCTCCTGCCATCCTAGCAGTTCGAAAGCAAGAGATTGCAAGTAGATAAATAGGTACCGCTTTGGTGGGAAGGTAACAGCGTTCCATGCGCCTTGGTGTTTAGTCATGCCGGCCACATGACCACGGAAACATCTTCGGATAGCGCTGGCTCTTTGGCTTTGAAACGGAGATGAGCACCGCACCCCTACAGTCGGACTCGACTGAAACCTTTACTCTCTCATCAATGGGTATGCAAAGCAGTATAGTATCATTCTCCATGCCTCGAGTCTATCATCACAACAGTGTAGGGTTGCCAACTCCTGCTTGGGAAATACCTGGAGATTTGGAGGTGGAGCCTGGGGAGGGGAGGAATCTCAACAAGGCACAACGCCATAAAGTCCACCTGCCAAAGCAGCCATCTTCTCCAGGGAAACTGATCTCTGTAGTCTGGAGATCACTTGTCATTCCAGGAGATCTCCAGCCACCGCCTGGAGGTTGCCAAGCCCTATGACAGCAGCCTGGTGAGGGAGGTTAGGCTGAGAGGGGGTGAGTTGCCCAAAGTCACCCAGTGAGCAAAGTGGGGATTTAAACCTGGCTTCCCTTGATCCAAGTCCAGCAGTGTAACCACCACTACCCCCATGAGGGCTCTGGCTAAAGTGTCAAGGAACACGCCACCAGTCTCTCCAAGCAATGTTCATTCTAAGATGTGGAGTCCTGCGAGCAAAAATTCGACTTGGTGAGCTACCGGCCTTAAAGTTGTGAGCAAGCCATTTGGCTGTGGCATAAATTAGTTTGCTTTGGAGCTCTTCTTCCTGAGCTAAGACGAAAATGTGTGAGCCGGAGGCTAAGAAACTGGGAGCTAGCTCACACTAACTCAGCTTAGAGGGAACACTGCATCTCCAGTACTTTCCTGTGGCTGGTTTTTATTCTGAGAATTCTGCTTAAAAATGGATGTCCATACCAGCTAATGTACAGCAGTTTTATTCTAGGATTCCCAAAGTGCCATTACTCCCAGGAGTGGCCTCATGAGTTATGTAAAGTCTCTTCTGGCATTTGTTTATTTCTCTCCTTTTTGGGGGGTATTTTTTGCATTAGTGTGTGCGTGTGTGTGTGCCCGTGCCTGGAAGTCATGGCGACCTCTGGTGACTCCTACTTGAGGGTGTTCAGAGAAGTGGCTTGACAGAGAGCCAGTTTGGTGTAGTGGTTAGCAATGTTCCCTCTAAGCTGTGGAGTCTTGTGAGCAAAAATTCTACTTCGTGATCTACTGGCTTTAAAGTTGTGAGCGAGCAGTTTGGCTACTGCATAAACCAGTTTGCTCTGGATCCCTCCTTCCTGATCTAAGACAAAAATCTGTGAGCCGGAGGCTAAAAATTTGTGGGCTAGCTCACACTAACTCAGCTTAGAGGGAACACTGGTGGTTAGGACTGCAGACTCTAATCTGGGAGAACCGGGTTTGAGTCCCCATTCCTCCACATGGCAGCTGCTGGTAGGGTGTGAGCTTTCGTGAGTCTCTGCTTACTTCTTCAGATACAGCTAGAATGGGAATCTGTCCTACATATTGGAGAGTGCAGTGATTTCAGAGATGCCAAATGACACTGGCAGGCAAATGACAATAGCAGGTGAATGACATAGCAGGCATAATTGGATTAGGTGTGATATGCAGAGGGGTAGTAGGTGTGGAGAAATCAGCACTGGTAATGGGACAGGAAACCGAGCTCATAATTCAGTCCAGGTAGATGCGTTGTCTTGAGCTTCATGACCAGTTGCAATTCAGCAGTCTCTCTTTCTAAGCTCCCTCTGAAATTCCTTTGTAAGACAATTGCTACTTTTAGGTCAGCAACTGAATGTTCTGGAAGGTTAAAATGTTCCTCCACTGGTCTTTGAATGCTGCGGTTTCTGGTGTCAGACTTATGTCCATTATTTCCCTGTGGAAGGGACTGGCCTGTTTGTTCAATGTAGAGGGCGGAAGGGCATTGCTGACACGTGATGGCATAAATCGCATTAGAGGATGAGCAGGAGTAGGATCTAGCTGTATCTGAAGAAGTGAGCGGTGGCTCATTAGACGCTTACTCTTTTCTACTTACTCTTTTCTACTGCTGCAAGACAGACACAAGCCCCGGTCACACGAGAGAATTAGGGCCGGGAGAGGGACGGAACGGGGGCGGAGCAAACGGGCGCGATCCCACCGCAACATCTGGGAAGCGTGCCTTGTCCGTCCCCGATCCGTCCCTTCCAGTGATAATCCGCTCCAAAAGAGAACCACCTACCAAGGTCGCGATCACACCGCAACATCTGGGAAGCGTAATGCTCCCGTGGCTAACCCGTGGCTTCCCGCCAAAGATGCACGCTAAAAAACTAGTACCTCCAAGGTACTAGTAAACGTTTGCCACGGGCTGCCTCCAGACGCCCATGGTGTGATTGTGCCGGCGTGCGGCATTCCCCTCCGGTCCCTCGTTTACCCGCCGGCACTGAGGGAAGGCCCCGTGTTGTGCCGCCGGTGCGTCTGATCATGTAATCGCGGATCAAACTGTGCCGGGGCAATTAGCCACGCCTCCCCCCCACGATATCCGGCCCGTGTGACCGGGGCCTACGCTTCTGTTACTGCCATTTCAACAAACCTGCTGAGTAAACCTTCAGGTCCTTCTTCAACGCACAATTTCCTATTGTGTGGCCATTCTTCCTCCTAGCCAACCCAAATACCTTTTTGGGGGGGCAGGAGGAAAGGTGTGTAGGTACATAGCAAAGTTGCCAACCTCCAGAGGTGGCTGGAGATCTCCTGGGATTACACCTGATCTCCAGGCAACAGATTCCATTTCTCAAGGAGCAAACAGCTGCTTTGGAGAGAGTAGTCTGTTGTTGTTCAGTCGCACAGTCGAATCCGACTCTTCGCGACCCCATGGACCAGCTCCCGCCAGGCCCTCCTGTCTTCCGCCGTCCTCTGAAGTTGGCTCAATTTCATGCTCGTTGCATCTATGACACTGTCTAACCATCTCATCCTTTGCTGTCCCCATCTTCTTTGACCTTCAATCTTTCCCAGCATCAGGGTCTTCTCCAGTGAGTGCTCCCTTCTCATTGGGTGGCCAAAGTATTTGAGCTTCAGTTTCATTATCTGGCCTTCCAGGGAACAGTACCTCCTCAGGCTCTCCAGGCATTTCTCCATTTGGAGCTGGAAGCCCTCGTATATAGCAACGTCTTTTGTTTCTGCCTGACTTTCTCCTTGCAGTTGGAACGCCATACAATAGCTGTGTGGGCTTTCCCCCATTGTGTTATTGTGAGAGGGTTGTCTGACAGCAGTGAATAGTTCTGTTGCCTGTAGTTTTACCTCAGGTGACGCTCAGTGGGCATTCCGGAACGCTAATGTGTTTTAATGGCTGTAGATGCTTCCTCAGTGGGTGCTAATTGTTAGGAGACGGCCCCTTGAGTGCTCTCATAGACGCTCCTTCAAGGACCCATCAATGCTTGGAGAAGGTGACTGTCTCCCCCACCCCCCACCCCAGTTGCAGAGGAGGGGGGCGAGGCTTTCTCTGAACATGTACATGAAGACACAACAGTCTCACGGCACTGCTCTTGGTTCTATTTGGATTGCGGCTAACTCTGTTTCTGTGAAGAGACACGCTTTGGTGTTTGTCTCTCGGGTTACATGGCAGGGTTGCCAGGCCTGAGTCGGGAGATTCCTGGAGATCTGAGGGTAGGACCTGGGGAGGATGGGATCTTGGGAGGGGACGGACCTTACTGGCATATGAGGCCACAGAGTCTCCCCCCCCCCCTTTGGGGCCCCAGAGGCCCCCCCCCCCCCCGAAGCAGCCATTTTCTCCAGGGGAACTGATCTCTGTCAGTTGAAGATCAGTTCGTAATTCCAGATCACCAGGCCCCACCTGGAGTTCATACGGACAGCAAAAATGCCGCAGAGAATAACAAAAACAAGTATGCAAAATGTATGTGTGTGTGTGTGTGTGTGTGTGAATGAAAATACATTAACGATACGGTAAAAGTCACAACTTTTCAGCATTCAGAGACAACATTAACATTCAAAACACATATTGCAATATGCGTTTTGAATGTTGATATTGTCTCTGAATGCTGAAGAGTTGTGACTTTATTGTATTGTTAATGTGTTTTCATTTACACACACACATATACATTCTGCATACTTTTTTCGTTATTCTCCGCGGCATTTCTGTTTTTTGTATAATCATCTCCCGTGGTTCTCTCTGGTCCCACCTGGAGTTTGGCATCCCTAGGTTGAATCAGGGTACGGATGGTGTTTTGAAATGGAGGAAGAGCTCACCAAACTCAGGAAATCCCTCTAGTGGGTTCGGAAAAGAAGAAGAAGAGAAGAAGAAGAGATTGGATTTATAGCCCGCCCTTCACTTGGAGTCTCAGAGCGGCTTACAAACTCCTTTCCCTTCCCCTCCCCACAATAGACACCCTGTGAGGTGGGTGGGGCTGAGAGAGCTCTGACACAAACTGCTCTTTTTCAAGGACAGCTGTGCCAGAGCTTGTGACTGACCCAAGGTCACATCAGCAGGTGCAAGTGGGGGAGTGGGGAATCAAACCCGGCTCTCCCAGATTAGAGTCCGCGCACTTAACCACTACACCACTACACCAAACTACACCAAAAGGCAGGGAAGAACAGCCCCCACTGTTCAAAGCTGGAAAAATAACTTCCAGGAGGGGCGAGGAAGCCCGGTACTTTTAGCTTACTTGGAACCCTGCCAGGGATCGGATAGTAATACCCTCACTTTTCATGAAAAGTGCTCCAGATAATAACGAAAGGGTAAGCTAACCAGTGTCTCTGCTATATCTGCTGAGTCTAATTAAATAGAGTGCGGACACAGATCTTCGCAGCGGCTAAGCAGGGCTAAGAAGGGAAAGGACAAATGGAAAGCGAGTCACTGAAGCTGTGACGTTGGTCAGAAATCAGGGCTAGCAACCCAGTCTTGTGTGTGGGTTTGGATCCAATGGACAATCTTCGCTGGTGGATGGGATTTCCTTCAGCGCAGCCAGGACTTCCTCACCTCCCTTCTCCCCACCACGCAGCCCATAATGCTATCTGAAATTATTCTCCTGGGGAACAGGGGACGCCCCTTGCCCAGGGGGGAACTGATGGTCTGTGGGGGCATGAGGGAACCGGCCATCTCCCCCTTCTCTCAGTGGAAGTTTCCCATGGTATCCAATCCAGTGTTTACTCTGCATAGATGGATTCCTTGATCCTAGCCAGGTTTCCATCTTGGTGTAGTGGTTAAGTGTGCAGAGTCTAATCTGGGAGAACCGTGTTTGATTCCCCACTCCTCCGCTTGCAGCTGCTGGGTGACCTTGGGCGA
>NW_015166481.1:8161-11408 GCF_001447785.1 Gekko japonicus | reverse complement strand
AGAGCTCTCTCAGCCCCACCCACCTCACAGGGTGTCTGTTGTAGGGAGGGGAAGGGAAAGGAGTTTGTAAGTCACTCTGAGACTCCAAGTGAACGAGTCTTTTCTTCTTCCTCTTCTTCTTCTTTCCCAAGCATTTTAGGATGAATTAGCAGGACAGATGCCATTCTTGGTACATGTTTTGACTCTTATTTGTGCACAGGATATTAAAACCTCCCCAGTCTTGGCAGCCTTGGAAAGTTTCCAGCCTTTGTGCCTCTTATTTCCCAATTCCCTTGGACCACAGCACTGGGCCTTCTCTGTTCAGCAGTACCAAGTTGAGTATGTAGAAGATGGCAGTTAGCATGGGTGGGATCCAGGTAAACCCTGCTGCAAAGACCACCAGACAGCTGCCAACGGCATCTTCCAGGAATACCTGCTTGCAGTACATATGGGGGGGGGCCCCCCTGTGGTGGCTCAGTGGTTAAGACGCTGAACTGCAGAGCGGAAGGTCGGTAGTTCGGCAGTTCGAGACCCAAGTGCCACATGATGGAATGAGCTCCCGACTCTCGTCCCAAATCCTGCCAACCTAGCAGTTCGAAAGCAAGAAACTGCAAGTAGATAAATAGGTACCGCTTTGGTGGGAAGGTAACAGCGTTCCATGTGCCTTGGCATCTAGTCATGCCGGCCACATGACCACAGAGAAGTCTTTGGACAGCGCTGGCTCTTCGGCTTGGAAATGGAGATGAGCAGTGCACCTCTAGAGTTGGATTCAACTGGCTTTCGAGCAAGGGAAACCTTTACCTTTACCTTAGTACATATTGGTCTTTGATCCAAATACTGCACCCAAGTCCAGCCCAGCCATGAGTAGGGTTCCCAGCTCTGGTTGGGGAAATTCCCGGAGATTTGGGGGGCAGAGCCCGGGGAGGGACCTCAGCAGGGTGTAATGCCATAGAGTCCACCCTACAAAGCAGCCATTTTCTCCTGGGGAATTGATCTGTGTAGACTGGAGATCAGTTGAACTTCTGGGAGATCTCCAGGCCCCACCTGGAGGCTGGCAATCCTATGAGCCAGTTTGGTGTCATGGTTAAGTGCGCGGACTCTAATCTGGGAGAAACGGGTTTGATTCCCCACTCCTCCACTTGCAGCTGCTGGATGACCTTGGGCAAGCCATAGTTCTACCAGAGCTGTTCTCTCAAGGACAGTTCTGCTAAGAGCTCTCTCAGCCCCACCTACCTCACAAGGCGTCTGTTGTGGGGAGGGAAAGGGAAAGGATTTTGAAGGCCGCTTTGAGACTCCAAGTGAAGGGTGGGGTATAAATCCAATATCATCCTCCTCCTCCTCCTCCTCTCCCTCCTCTGCCTTCTCATTTTAAGCTAATGGTCGGCCATAACCCCCACCTCCTCCTCCTCCTCCTCCTCCTCCTCCTCCTCTGTGGTATTGGATGGATTTGCAATTCAGCGTTTCAGCCTCGCATCCAGTGGTAGTTATTTGACTTTTTCTCGTCTCAGATTGCTGCAACTCATTTCCTTTGTCGGTCCTCAGTGATTTTTAGTTCACATTGGGCCACTTTGCTCTTGGCATTGGCCCCTTCTGACTGGCATCTTTTCCCCACTGAATGAGCAAACTCTAATAAATTGCCCTGGAAGGGGAGCTTCACTTAGGTCCTCAAAAAAATATACAACACTCAAGTCATAAACTAAATTATGACATTTACGCTGGCATAAATCAGGAGTAACTTCACGGGTAGAACCACAGTGGGGCCATGAATCCAGTGTCAGAAAGAGGGGACCGTAAAGCAGTCAAGTCGCTGGCACCAGGAGATACCTGCTTCCTGCGGTGTGCATGCAATTACTACAAATACGTACGCTGCGTGCAGAATCTCTGAGAAACGCCTGGGCCCTTGAGGTGGTTTCCGACTCCAGGTTCCTGCGGCTTCAAAATGACAAGAATGGAATGAATCATACACTCCGCGCGCTGTACATTTTAAGCTCACCTCTGGATTTGTTGGTGAAAGCGCCGCTATCTTTCAGCCCCTATCTGTAATATGGGAACGGTAATACTGGCCTTCCTTACAGGACTGTTGGAAGGAGTTTTTTTAAAATATATATAATTCACGGGGTGCTTTCACACGCACTAAAAAGCTCACTTTCAATCCACTTTCAATGCACCTTGGAACTGGATTTTATTGTGCGAAATGGCAAGATTCACTTGCGAACAGTCGCTGAAGTGGGTTGAAACTGTGTGAAAACTCAGCATGTGTGAAAGCGCCCTACCTTTCTCTCTGAGACTCAAGGCACATTGCGTCAACCTCCCATTTGTCCCTGTGTGCCAATTACAGTTGTCAGGCAACTGTCTATTGACTACCCTACCATTTTGAGTGGCCCGTCCGGCATCGACCAAAGCCCATCCAGGCTCTGTGGGGGATGGGCTCCCTGATGAAGAGATTAATGGGCCCCCTCCCTGGAGACCTTCAGGAGGTGCTGCGAGGCCTGCTTGCTTCCCAGGGCTTTTGTGGGGTTTTAATGTCAGGCATCTTTTAAGGGGGGGAAGGGGGAGAGAGAGAGATGGGGGGGCTTATTTTTCTTTTTAAATGGAAAAAATGTTTTTATTAATTTTATTAATTTCTATCCCGCCCATTCCGGCCTCGGCTGGCTCAGGGCGGCTCACAACAAAATAAAAATTTCGTAATACATAAAACACAGGTCATGACATTAATACATAAAACACATTCATGACATTAGAGCCAGTTTGGTTAGGGTTGCCAAATCGAAAAAGCTTACCGGCAGGGGAGCATCCTGTTGCTCCGGGAGCCGGCCGGGGATGTGTGTGCGCGCGCGCTTCCGGAGCGTCACCGGAAGTGACGTCACACGCTGGGGCGGGGCCACACCATTTGAGGGAAAAACTCTTTGTTTTCCCCTCAAATGGCGTCGCCCCGCCCCCAGCATGCGACGTCACTTCCGGGTGACGCACACACGGGGGTGGGGTTTCCCCCGGGCCCCGATTCCGCGTGAGCGGGAATCAGGGCTCGAAACTGGGGGGAATTCCGCCACCCGGGGGGATTTGTGAACCCTAAGTTTGGTGTAGTGGTTAAGTGTATGGGCTCTAATCTGGGAGAACCGGGTTTGATTCCCCACTCCTCCACTTGCACCTGGCTGGATGACCTTGGGCAAGCTATAGTTCTGATGAGAGCTGTTCTTGAAAAAGAGCAGTTTCTGTCAAGAGCTCTCTCAGCCCCGCCTACCTCACAGGGTGTCTGTTGTGGTGAGGG
>NW_015166481.1:5516-8102 GCF_001447785.1 Gekko japonicus | reverse complement strand
GGAAACTACGAGGAAAGGTGGGAGATAAATGTTTAAATAAGTAAATCAATCAATCACACCATCCCTTAAGCAATATTGCAGAGGTTTGGATTGCAGAAATCTGAAAGTGAGCAGAAAATCTGAAAACGGAACTGAAACCAAGCACAGGATTAACACAAAATATTAAACAGTGCTGGACTTAACATAGAAGGATAGCAACATACGGTGCATGCTAGAAACCATAGTACAGACCCCAGTCTATTTATGAAGTCTCTTGTCCCATGTGTCAAAGTTAAATGTTGCCGAAGTTCTCCCAGCTTTCCTAACTGGGCAGCTGCATCAGGCGGGGTCCCACTAAAACCAATCGACTCATGTCGGAAGGAGGCTGGATGACTTGAATATTTTGCTAGAACTAACTCGGGAAATTATCGCTCTTTATTTGGCTGGCCTCTTTGGCATGGTGGGGAGGGGGGGGAGTGGTGAACATCAACCCTATTCCTCCAGGGGTATGTTGTTTTCAGTGGCACACGGCCATCGGCTTGAGACAAACCCAAGTTTCCAGTGCGACATCCCCAGAGGTTTATCTCGTGCTAGAAGGAAGAGAACTGCGAACCAGGTCAAAAACAACTGCCCTTCATCAACCTTGAAAAGATGATGATTCCATCATTATTTTGGCTTGGGTTTTGTTTTGTTTTTACATTGAGCCGATGCATTCAAAAAGAGATTGTATGTGCCTGCCTTTAAGTTGGTATTGAAATGTCAGAGATGGTCTAAAATTATTTTGAAAGGGGGGGGAGGAAAATCTGTCTAAAGCATTTCAAGGGAAAGGGGAAAAGCTCCCCCACACACACACACAGAGCAGTGATCTAAGGAAAACCTCCGGTAACTGTGCGGTAAGGTATAAAAATAAACTCTTGTCTCCTTTAACTTTTGCGTCTACTGACAAGTGCCTGTATTAGCATTAAATGAAAATGCAGATGAAAGGCAATGTCTTTTATTTAGCACCTACCTGAAACATATTAAAATTTGTGTCAGCGGAATGCGGCTGTGCACAGGCATTTTTGGAAAATGTGTAATAAGAGGAAGTGGAACATTATTTACCCACTCTGGGGTCACCAACAAAAGCAGACCTTCTTGGCGGTAACTAGCATGGAACACCCTTGCTTTAAAGGTAAAGGTAAAGGTTCCCTTGCTCGAAAGCCAGTCGAATCCGACTCTAGGGTTGCGGTGCTCATCTCCGTTTCCGAAGAGCCAGCGCTGTCCGAAGACGTTTCCGTAGTCATGTGGCCGGCATGACTAAACGCCAAGGTGCACGGAACGCTGTTACCTTCCCACCGAAGTGGTACCTATTTATCTACTTGCAATTTCTTGCTTTCGAACTGCTAGGTTGGCAGGACCCTTGCTTTAGGTGGCTCTTAATGAATAAAGCCCTGATGGGAATAAAGTAAATGAATAAATTTGGGGCACGGGGGTAAGACCAGCCCGAGCAGAGTTGCCACTTCTGACTTGGGAGATTACTGAAAATTCCTGAAAATTTGGGGGTGGAGCTTGAGGAAGGCGGGGTTTGAGGAGGGACCTCAGCAGAGACGTGATGGAGTCCATCCCCCAAAGCATCCATTTTCTCCAGGAGAACTGCTCTCTGTAGTCTAAAGAACAGTTGTGATTCTAAGAGCTCTCCCGGCCCCTCCTGGAGGTTGAAAACCCTCGGCCCAAATGTTTTTAGTGCCCTTGGCCATCGGCCAGCCAGGACATGCCCCCCCCCCATGACCTGGGTGCACTGAGAGCAGCTGTACCCAAAGCCAAGTCTCCACTCCCTGATCAAGGCATACACAGACACGGGTGTAAGAGGAGACGCTGCTGCACTGGGAAAAGGGAACTGGGAACTCTGCAGGTGCAGAGATGGAAACTGCATCCTTTTTTCCCCCTCCGGCCTTCATGGAGGCAGGAAAGGCAGAGGAATTCAAGGGGAGAGGTGAAGCCATAGAAGCCCGTCTTTCTAAGAGAACCAGCATGGTGTAGTGGTTAAGAGCAGTGAACTCTACTCTGGAGAACTGGGTTTGATTCCCCACACCTCCTCCACATGAAGGCTTCTAGGTGACCTTGAGCCGGTCTTAGAAGAGAGAGGGAGAGAGAGGGAGAGAGAGAGAGAGAGAGAGAGAAGGGATTGGATTTATACCCCACCCTTCACTACCCAAAGGAGTCTCAGGGTGGTTTACAAACTCCTCCTTCCCCTCGCCACAACAGACACCCTGTGAGGTAGGTGGGGCTGAGAGAGCTCTGACAGAAACTGCTCTTTTTCAAGAACAGCTCTTATCAGAACTATGACTTGCCCAAGGTCATCCAGCCAGGTGCAAGTGGAGGAGTGGGGAATCAAACCCAGTCCTCCCTGATTAGAGTCCGTGCACTTAACCGCTACACCAAACTGGCTCTTAGAGCTCTCTCAGCCCCACCTACCTCACAGGGTGTCTGTTGTGGGGAGAGGAAGGGAAGGTGATTGTAAACTGCCCCGAAATGATGATGATTCTTCTTCTTCTTCTTCTTCTTCTTCTTCTTCTTCTTCTTCTTCTTCTTCCTCTTCCTCTTCTTCTTCCTCCTCCTCCTCCTCCT
>NW_015166481.1:5348-5473 GCF_001447785.1 Gekko japonicus | reverse complement strand
TTCCTTCTTCTTCTTCCTTCTTCTTCTTCTTCTTCTTGCCATTTTCTCCAGGCATCCCTACTGAACTAAACCCCACCACCACCTGCAGCTTGTCTGTCTTTAGTCTTTTCCCTTCCAAGTTCTTT
>NW_015166481.1:0-4166 GCF_001447785.1 Gekko japonicus | reverse complement strand
GGGATCCCACAATCCCCTGAGCCGCGGCACCGTTGCTCCCCGGCACGATCAGATGCCGGGGAGGAAGAGACGATTGGGAGGGGGAGGCTGCCGAACTGCGCATGCTCGAGCATGCGCAGTACGGCCGGGGGCCAGGGATGTGCCGGCGGAAAGACGCGCCGGCGATCCCACGGCCGGCAGTGATGCGGCCTTTTTTGCTGCGGGGTTTGGCCGGGAGGGGCGGATTGGGAACGTGCGCAGCACGATTCCCAGATGTTGCTGTGAGATCGCGCCCGTTTGCTGCGGCCCCGATCCGTCCCTCTCCCAGCCCAAAACCTCTCGTGTGAACAGGGCCTGAGACTCCTTCAGGTAGTGAAGGGCGGGGTATAAATCCAGCCTCCTCCTCTTCTCTTCTTCCTTGCAATACATTTTTTTTTCTGTGAAACCTTTGGCTTGTAAGTGACTTGGACCACAGACTGTCTTCTTGACATGATAATTATAGTTGTCACTTTTTTTGGGGGGGGAAATAGAGGTTATGTGAATAGAGTGCTTGGTACTTTCCCCTCCCCCTTTTAAAATGGACTTTTTTATTTTAAAGGACCACGGAAGACAATGTATGAGAGATATAGGAAGAGTCTGCCATTAAAAGAAACCACTGAAACACAGCTGGGGAAGGAGGCTTAAAATCTTTCCACCCCGGGTGTCTTTCTGATCACTCCTCCCCCGAGCTGCTTTTCCACATGTGGGAGGAAAGATGCAAACACAATACAGATGACTTTGATTGGAGAAACCACCTCTTCTTCTAGTATCGGCCCAATAAACTTTACAGCCCTCCCAAGCTGTGTGAGGTGAGGGAGATGGTTCCCATGTCCTCTGGAGTTCACCCAGTTTGCCAAACTATCATTAACTGTAATCCTCAAACAGTAAACTCTGGATTAGAATGGAAATCAGTGAGTGGCCGGAGTGAACTGTATGAAACACATGATTAATTAGGTTTTTATCCCTCCAAGAAGAACAGGGTGTGTGTGTGGGGGGGGTGTGCGCACACTAATCCCTTGCAATAAACCTGAGAGTGAGTGAATGGCCCAAGGTTAGGGCTGCCAACCTCCAGGTGGGGACTGGAGATTTCCCGCTATTACAGTTGCTCTCCAGAGATCAGTTCCCCTGGAGGAAATGGCTGAGTCACAAGCTCTGGCACAGCTGTCCTTGAAAAAGAGCAGTTTCTGTCAGAGCTCTCTCAGCCCCACCCACCTCACAGGGTGTCTGTTGTGGGGAGGGGAAAGGAAAGGAGTTTGTAAGCCGCTCTGAGACTCCAAGTGAAGGGCGGGGTATAAATCCAATCTCTTCTTCTCTTCTTCTTCTCTATTTGCCGCTGCGCCTAGGCACCCATGCGCCCATGCGCCTAGGCGTCTGCCGTGAGAAAAACGCCGCTTACAGCCGCGCCTCTGGGCCAACAGTGTGAACGCACCCTCGCACCTCCTTCCAGTATGCTCCCGCGTCAGTCCACGCAGTGTGACCGCGAAAACCCGGAACAGTTTGTTCCGGCTCTTTTTTGCAACGACTCCCTCCCGCTTCAACCTGCCAGTCTGAACTCAGCCATAGTGTTTCAAATTCCCTGACCAGGATGGCCCAGGCTAGCCTGATCTTGTGAGATCTTCAAAGCTAAGCAGGGTGTTCCTTGAACGGGAGACCACCAGGGAAGTCCAGGGATGCTATACAGAACAGGCAATGGCAAACCATCTGTAAAGTACTGGGCTCGCCGCATGGAAGGCTCAGACTACGACATGCGTTCAGACGTGTTTATTGTACTTCACAACAAGAATGAATACAACGGCCCTGCAAAGCCAACTATATACACTCCACCCAGCACACCTATGGTCCCATTGGAGGGTTTGAATTTCCCGCCAAGGTTCCATTGGTGGACTCGAGGTGGACTGGGATCCTAGGTCCCCTTTGTGTTTGGGGACCAAGCTCCTGCTAAGCCGCGGACCCCTGGTGGTGGTCCGCATACATAGCACCACCTCTGAACATCTCTTGCCTTGAGAACCCTACAGACTCACCATAAGTTGACTGTGACTCAGTGGCACTTTTTAGCACCACCGTAGAGTTTTTCAAGGCAAGAGGCATTCAGAGGTGGTTGGCCATTGCCTGCCTCTGCATTGCAACCCTGGGCTTCCTTGGTGGTCTCCCATCCAAATATTAACAGGGCTGACCATGCTTAGCTTCTGAGATTATGAGATCAGGGTGGTCTAGGCTAGTCTTTCTTAGGTGCTTTATTTTGTTTTCATGTGTTGTTATTTTTGGTTATGGCTAAGGGTACGAAAAGCAGGAAGCGGCCTGGGTGTATCTCTGAGAGGGCCCGATTCTTTACACCTCCCTTGTGTTAGTCCTGAAGTATGTTGCTCAGTCGCACAGTCGAATCTGTCTCTTCGTGACTCCATGGACCGCCTCACGCCAGGCCCTCCTGTCTTCCGCCATCCTCCGGAGTTTGCTTAACTTCATGTTTTTTGCATTGATAACACTGTCTAACCATCTCATCCTTTGCCTTTCTTTTACCTTCCGTCTTTCCCAGCATCAGGGTCTTCTCCAGTGAATGCTCCCTTCTCATTTGGTGGCCAAAATATTTGAGCTTCAGCTTCAGTATCTGACGTACCAAAATGCTTTCAATCATCTGCAGAGCACCTTTTCGTGGCAAATGAGTAACCACCACCAGCACCCATACATTTTGAATTCAAAAGAAGAGCTTCCAAGACAGGGGCTGTAACAGCCCGATTGTCTTCCCATTTTTAGAAATTAAGCATTGATTTTACATTCAGTTAATCTAGCATATATTTCCAAATATTGTCAGACATGACATTAATGGTGAATCTTTTAATCACAGAATGAGCAGACTAATATGGAAATTTGAATAATCGTTTCCTTGTGCCAAATTGCTTGCTCGCTTCTACGAAATCAGTTGATTTGTTTTTGTTGGATTTTAACACCGTGTGTCGAGTAGAACTAACATGGCTCCAATTCTCCCTCTGAGCTGTGGTGTCTTGTGAGCAAAAAATCTACTTTGTGAGCTACTGGCACTAAAGTTGTGAGCGAGCCATTTGGATACTGCATAAATTAGTTTGCTCTGGAGCAGTGTCCCCTCTAAGCTGAGTTAGTGTGAGCTAGCTCATCGTTTTTTAGACTCCGGCTCAGACATTTTTGTCTTAGCTCAGGAAGGATGGCTCCAGAGCAAACTAATTCATGCAACAGCCAAGTCGCTCGCTCCCAACATCAATGCCAGTAGCTCACAAAGTAGGATTTTGGTTCACAAGACTCCACATCTTAGAGGAAGCACTGCCCTGGAGCCATCCTTCCTGAGCTAAGACAAAAATGTGTGAGCGGGAGGCTAAAAAACTGAGCTCACACTAACTCAGCTTAGAGGGAACACTGCATGGCTCCAAGGTTAGATTGTGGGACTAGAAGTGAGATGACCCGGGTTCAAATCTTCACTGTCTTAAAATTAACTGGCTTACCTTGGGTAGGGTCAGAGGTCATTTCGGGGGGATCGCGGGGGATCGCAGTTCCCCCAAGTGAGGTACGGGGGCGGGGCACATGACGAAGCCCCGCCCCCTGCTTCCGGCCGCCCCGCTTCCGGCCCTCATTCAGCCAGGAGGAGGCAGGAGAAGAGGGAGGGTAAGTTGCTTCCTCCCTGCCTCTCCCCACCCCTGCCTGCTCTCAGAGCTGTTCTCTCAAGAGCAGTTGTCTCAGAGCTCTCTCAGCCCCACCTACCTCACAGGGTGTCTGTTGTGGGGAGGGAAAGGAGATTGTCAGCTGCTCTGAGACTCCTTTGGGTAGTGAAGGCCGGGGTATACATCCAATTTCTTCTTCCACTTCTACCATTTTATTTATTTTAATTTAAACATGAATAGTGTCCCATTTTGATCTGACGGGGATGTTCGTAACAGTTAGTGGCAATATTTATCAAGAACCCCCTAATTAACAGGTGTCTACATTTGAGGAACTCTCTGAGCATGAGGTCAAATGGCCCTTCCCCCCGCCCTTGGTCCTGTACACAGCCTTGCACTGCAGACAGGCTCCCTGTCTCCGGCTGACTAAGGTCCCTTGCGGGTGAGCTCTTTAGCCTCTTCGGCTTCTAAAGGTGAACCTTTTTAAAAAAGTTTCACACACCTGAAGGATAAAAGGCAACAGCA
>NW_015166480.1:332788-336410 GCF_001447785.1 Gekko japonicus | reverse complement strand
GATGGTTCGTGTTTGGTCTGTGGGTGCACCACAAACCAAACCCCATTTTTTCCCAGTTCAGGCCCATCCCTACTTAACACACACACACATATTACTCCAAATCTTAGTTTCTAAGAACAGTATCAGACCATCTATGCTAGCATCCTGTTCTCCATAGCTACCACCTGATACCCTCAATAGGCCTAAAGGCAGTCAAGGGAAACCTCCAGCAACTTGATTCAGAAAATCACTGTCTCTAAATACAGAACTCTCATTTAGTCATCATGGCTATTAACAGGTCTATCATCCATGACTTTGTCTAATTCCCTTTTAAAGCCATCTAAACTAGTGGCCATTACTGCATGTTATGATAATGAATTCCATAAGTCAGGTTAAGACTGTCCTGCATTTAGTACACATGAACTTGTTCAGGTGCTATTAGAACATTTTGTATGCTGTGCGTAATTTTATGAATGATAACATCATCTTTTCTTTTAGCCTTTTGTTTTGGGAAACATACTTCAATCCCTTGACCTTTTTGACTGGTCTTTTCTCCCAATTCTATAATATCTTTTTTGAGATGCAATTACCTGCTGTACTACACATATCCTAAATATGGCCACATAAAACTGCATACAGTATTCTGTAAAGATAAAATACGTTCTTTAAGTAGAAAACCAAATCCTGCAATTATCTATAAAATAAACACCGATGCATACTGTATTTTATACACAGAACCTGATTTGCTAAAGAATATGAATTACTTCTGCGCAAAATTCATGGGTTCCTGATTTTTGTTGCTATAGAGCCCATTTCTCAAATTCATGTATCTTTACAACACAAAATAAATTTTAAAGTAGAAATCCCCATGTTAATCTTAATTCCTATTTTAAGGACATTATAGAAATGATGGGGCTATGGTAGCTTTCCTGAAAAGTATGCATACCTTGTTTACTGCTCACACATATGACCAAATCAGAGCCATCAAAAAGCACACTTCCTATTACAGATAATTCAAAATCTGCCCAGAACAACCGTCGACTGAAATGATCGACTACAAGACCTGTAAAAATAAAATATTTTTCAAGATATTTATTAAGAAACATTTTCTGAAAAAAGCATATGTGCACTCCTCCAAAAGCCACAACCAAGCAATGAGTTGTCAGAGCTGTTTGTAAGGTTGATTCATTTTGGCTTTTGAACAACAGTGTGGACACTTTACTGTGTGGATTCTCTTATTTGCTAATACAGTCTCTGATATATCATAAAGTTAATAGAGGACCCAAACGAAATGACCACTTTTTTGTAGGATAAAATTATAAGCCTATTTCCTATTTATAATGTCCCAGAAAACCAACATGAATCAGCAAATTCCAAGCTATTTCCAGGATGGCATTCATATTATTCATAGCATATTAGGCCACAACCCTGACAACAAGCTCATTAGCATTTTAGGTCACACCCAATGCCTTCCCTTGGCTTTCCTAGGCAAGTTGGCCCTTGGAGAGGCCAGGGAAGGCAGGGGGAGGCATTTAAATACCTCCCCGATTCAGCGCCCCACTTGGCTGCCTGCCTTTGAGTCGCTGAGGGGGGTCACTCTCCAGGCCTTCCCTCTGTAGCCATGCATGCAGAAGTTTTGGCTGTAGTGGCCGTGGCCAACTCTGAAGCCAGCCGGAACTCCATTCTTGTGCATTCCTGTCCAAAAATAGTCCTGCTGCTGTCCATCCTTTCCTCAAATCCCACCCTCTCCAGGCTTCATCTCCACCATACCACTGGTTGGCAGCCCTATCTCCTTCCCATCCAACAGGCAACCTACCTTTCTCTGCCCTTCTGTCTTAAGTTTTCCCTCCCCCACTAGCAACCTCCACTTAGAAAAACTGTGGCCCAGTTGTGTGGTGCTGTCCACTGGGCCAGGCCCACTTGCATGGTGGAGAACCATCAAGAGCTTTTGGGGTGGGATCTTACATTTTACATATTTCTCTTCTCCTTTTTATCTGCACAACAATCCTATGAGGTAGGTTAGGCTAAAAGTATGTGACTAGTCCCAAAAATTTCTAGCCTACATTTCACCCATTCTACGACATTTCAGCACAGTATGTTGATAAATGGGGTATCTGTGTGGTGACTACATTTGTTTAAATTTCCTTTTTCCAACTTTCATTAGCACCCAACTGGTAAACATGTGGAAATATTTGCTGATGTTTACCCAGTACCATTTCTTTGGAAAGCCGATATTTTAATAAAAATGTATTAAAACATTTAGGATGAGTAAAGTACTGCTAATTCACATAGCCAGAAAAACAAAATAAATGCACTGTACTTCACTAGTCTGCAGGCAATGACACTACAGTTATATCTGGCAGCCCATAATTTAGTAAGGAATGCTTAAATGATTAGATTATTGCAGTCAGGTTAAGAGCTGTAGATGGTAAAACATATGAACCATAAAATGATTTAATTTTTGTTGCTGCTGAAATAATGTCATTTTATAAGAACAAAGGAAAGATTTTTCTTTCTGTTGAAGTTATGTGCAAATTTTAAAAAAATCAAATACTGCAAATTATATACAGCTACAAAAATATTCTTCAGAAAGAACACAATTGATCAGGTACTGGGGGGGAAGCAGCTTTTGTTCTGCAGCTGTGAAAATATATTCATGGTCCTTTTGGATGAAAATTGCCAAATGACTTTGTAATCCGGAAAACTTAGTTTACTCTACTATTTTGGACCTCTCCTCACACATGTATATGGTTGTTGGACTTTTGTTATAATACAACATTGAATTTTGTAAATTTTGTAATTTTGATTCTTAGGGCATATACACAGCTTTCTTTGTTTCTTTCTTTGGCATCAGTATGCTGATGACACCCAGCTCTATCTGTTAATGGATGGCCATCCGTCTTCCATTCCTAACAACTTGGCTGAGGCTTTGGATGCTGTGGCTGGATGGTTGCGGCAGAGTCAGTTGAAGTTAAATCCATTGAAGATGGAGGTCCTGTACCTGGGTCGAGGGGGGTTGGATGTAGGCGCCAGGCTCCTCACACTGGAAGGAGTACTTTTGGTACCAGCTCAGATAGTGAAGAGTCTGGGAGTGACACTGGATGCCTCTTTCCACGGAGGCCCAGGTTGCTGCAGTTGCCAGATCCATCTTAGGCAGATCAGGCTACTGAAGCCCTATCTTTTCCCCCAAGACCTAGCCACAGTGACCCATGCAATGGTCACTTCCAGATTTTATTACTGCAACTCGGTCTATGTAGGCTTACCCTTGAGCATCTTGAAGCTGATCCAAAAATTATAACTGGTACAGAATGCAGTGGTGCGCCTGCTGACGTCAACGCCTGTGTGGGCTTACGTTAGGCAAGTGCTCCGCCAACTGCATTGGTTGCCAGTTGAGTACTGGATTCGCTTCAAGGTGCTGGTTTTGACCTTTAAAGACCTTTAACAGTCTGGGACCAACATATCTAAGAGACCACCTCTTCCCATATACACCTCGAAGAGCATTACACTCTGAGAGTCAACATCTCCTGGTGATCCCTGGCCCAAAGGACGTCTGCCTAGCCTCGACCAGGGCCAGGGCTTTTTCTGCCCTGGCCCCCACCTGGTGGAACATGCTCCCTACTGAGACCAGGGCCCTGCGGGATCT
>NW_015166480.1:305645-332239 GCF_001447785.1 Gekko japonicus | reverse complement strand
GTCTATTTACTGACCACCGACAACTGGACTTTAACTCACTGCACCATCGGGCCAGAATTTTATAGCCAGCTGACACTGAGTCAAGGTGTACCCATTGTTTTAATTATTAGAATGTTTTATCATGTTTTAAACTGAAATTGTAGTTATTATAATGATGTTACCTGCCTTGAGCCTGCTCACAGGATGGGCATGATATAAATGCAAATAAATAAATAAATAAATGATACACCTAAGAATATTTTTTTAATTAAAAATATATTATTAAATTTTACATACACATAACAAATCAACTAAAAAAAACACAAATCAGAATCTGGAAAACAATTTCACACACACACAAAAGGAGAAGGGAAAGGGTTTGTACCTGTAGGTCTTTGTAAATTCTTTTGCACTAATATCCTTCTCAAAGTGCCATCCATTGCTGCTTCTTCTATGTGAGAATGATCTCCAATGACTGTCCAGTACATCATACTGAAAATTCCAGATACAAAATTGTTTACTGATAAGTTACACAATAAATATAGGAGGAAGCCCATGGAAATTTGCAAGCATTTGTTCCACTGAATCAGGATGCCATACTCTGACTGGATCTACCACACAGAACTCATAGAGGGGATTCCTTCTGCATCATCCCACTCTGCCCCCAGAGCTTAGGTCTATTCACTGGGGGTTACTGCAATTCTCTAGCCATCTGAATTTTCTATAGCTAACTATGGCATCGCTGGAAAAAAATAATGGTAGAAAAAGTTGAAGGCAGTAGGAAAAGAGAAAGACCTGAGATGGATTGACTCAATAGAGGAAACCATGGTCTTCAGTTTGCAAGACCTGAGAAAGGTTGTCAATGATAGGACCTTCTGCTTGTCATGAATTCATACGGTTATCAATCATAAATCAGAAGTGATTTGATGGCACATAACACATACAACTATGGTATATAATACATAAAAATTTTAAACACAGTACATACAAAAAAAGAATAGGTATGATAAAAAGTTTTCATAACAACCTACCCTTTGGGTGGATTTACAGCAATTGCATATGGCTCTCCTGCCATGTTTGTAAGGAGCCTTGTACAGTTTGGTCCATTTATCTGTCCTACATTGACAGAATATCTTAAACTTGTCCAGTGAGTTGTATAATAACTGAACCAGTGCATTCTTGAGTGATCAGTCCAATAAATGTTTCCAGCTATCCAATCCACTGCAATATCTCTAGGTCTTCTGAATTCTGGGCACTAGAAGAAAATACAAACATTAAAAACTCACAATGATAGCCATTTCTTTGACATAGTTTATGTACTTTTTCATGTAATCAAGGATTTTGATGTGTTCAAAGGAACATTTGACATATAGCATTTGAAACATGAGTTTCAAGAGTCACTGAAATCTATGTGCTTTATAGTTCAATATGAAAGGTCTGAGACTGAATATCAGCAGTCAGCACAGTCTGATGCAAATTCTATTTGCCTCCATAAAATACCTCTAAGAAATCCACAAATTACAGGTAAACTAGGTGCTAGATCCACAATCCCCATTTTTTTTATATCATAGCTTGCCATAGACTCCTGAACCAGAGGTTTTTTTAAATTATCTTTTGTAATGGCCAGAAACTCTATGCCAGATTTTGCTGATGATGGTAAATGAAAGAGGTTTTAACTGATGGTCATTGAGGAGCCATTAGGCAATCTGACAGTGTAAACAGGCAGAAACCAGTCAGCTAGAAGTTTGCTGACTTTCTAAAAGAAAGAGAAAAAAGGAACATCCTAGCAACCTCTGATAGTTAAAGGAAATCCATTGTCAGGGAGCATATGTGAGCAATGCAGTCACATGCCACATCACCTTGCCTTTAGTCTGTTGAAAAAGGGTCTGGGTGTTCCATCCTACACACAGAGAGAGCAGTAGTACATAGGCATGTAGGTAAGCTAAAAATCCAAAATGAAAAAGATAACATCAGGCCAAACCAACTCAACTGCCACAGACACTATGATCGCTACAGTCAGTTTGTCAGTCACAATTAGAGTAAATTGTTTTTATCTGATGATCATTGACCAGCCATCATAACATTTATTTACATGTAGAGTGCTTATATTGCTGCATTTTTCCAGGGTGCAATATTTCTCCATTTTAAGGTTACACTTTCACTTGTGGTTGCCATTATAATTTCAACAATGAACTGATTTTTTTTCAGAATAATACCATTGCAACAAGAATGACACAGTGTATGCAGATGACATTTGTAGAAATTCTTTTGACACTATGACACTAACCCTAAACTACAAGGTCAGTTTAATCTCCAAATGGTGTGATATGGACTGTATAAGGTAATTTAGATTATTTATACAAAAATATGTAGGTGAATCCTAGATAGAGTTACACCCTTCTAAGTCCACTGTCTTCAATGGATTTGGCAGGGCATAACTCTGCTTAAGACTTGCATTGTTTATCCTTCAAAAAATGAGGGGGGGAAACTGCTCCAGAATAAAATGAAATTTAAATAAAACACTCACAAAAGTATTGTGTTGAAACAATTTTGTGTACTTAATTTGTCTAGAAAAATTGGTTTAAATTCTTTGGAATCTTGTATAGCAGAGGACCCGAGTCCTATTTTATTTATTAGGATGACCCTGACATATAGGTGTATAGTGTACCTTTTGTTCAATCTGAATTATTTGGGATAGGCAGAAGACAGCCCCCTAAAAAAGATTTTTAGGAGACAAATATGATTTGACCTGAGTCTTATATCTGGGAGGCAGGAAGCTTAGCCTTATATAAGGATGCTGTTATAGAAGAGATCAAGCTTCAGCTTTACGTGAACAAACATGAGAGAGCTGCACTTTCCTGAATCAATGTTCTCACAAATTCCTAATCCATTTCTCTGCGGCTTTTTGTTGATGATAGTCTGCACTGACAGTGAGGAAACTTTCATAGACCCCAGGATGCCCTGATGTGGCTTTGCTTTGGGGCAAGAATGTGAAGGAAGAACCCTGGCATCTGACAGTTCAGGATAGTGTGATTTCTGGGGCAGGAGCAGAAAAGTGTCTTTGAAATGCACATAAACTCTACAAATCTTTTTACAGTCCCTTTCTTTTACATAAGGTTATTATTGCTTATGCTTTTTCCTTTTTCTGAGACTCCTCCATTTCATAAAAGATACTTAGGAAGGCTTTGGAGATAAATGTTTATCCACAACAATATTAACGTCCCACTCTTGAGATTCACACACCAATGTCACTTTTGAATAGTGAGATGTGTGACAGACTTATGCTATCTTTGCTTATATACTTTTGGGTTGACAGCCAGCCAGATACTTCTCACTATTTCAGCAGCAGAAAATGGGATGGAATAATAAACAGTAATATCTGAACCAGTCCTCAGTGACCTTTTTGACAATCATAACATCTAGGTTTGAAATGTCCTTTTCCATCCTGTAAAGAATCCAATTCTATAATCACAAAATTAGAAAATGTATACGACTTTAATTGAGACTCATTTCTGAGTTATCTCTATTTCTTCAAAGCTGCTTGGGCAGCTTTTCCCCCACAAAGATCTTCCTGCTGGATACTGCTGCAGGATGGAAACTGGCAAAACTCTTCTTTGTTTAAAGCAGAATGAAAAAAAATCCCAAAAAGAAATCACTCTGTGTTCCAATAAGCGTGGAATCCACATGGTACCCAAATAAACTGGGCATCCTACAGCTGGCATGTCATGATTGCTTTAATTATCTTCCGCTTCAGATGACTGCACTGATATTCAGAGTAAATTCTCATCTTCATATACAGTTAATTTCTCAAACCAACAAAGCTAAAGAACTTGACTGCAGTATAGTTGTCTACCATTCAAACCTAAATCCATTTGGGAGTGAGTTTCACGGGCTGCAACACAAACTTGCTTCAAACACAGCAGTTTTTCTAAGTGTTAGCTATGTCCATTCAATATACCAAACAGTCACAGGCCAATTAGTAGCCATGCCAATCCCACTATTGTTTTGCCCTAGTGCAAGCAGCAGGATTAAAGTGTTTAGTAGAAGCAACAAAATCCAAAAGAGCCAATAATGTAATAAGATCCCTATACTGCTAGGTCAAGGGTTGCCCCATCTGAGGGTAGCTATATATGTGGATCTGGGACACACTGACAGTGTTGGGGAAATGAGGGGTGCAAGAACCTTTTCAAGCACCCTCATTTCCACTGTATTCAATTCTGGGAGGGAGAGAAGCTGGCTTCCCAAATGCATCAAAAGAGAGAGAGAGGGAGAGAGAATCTATGAGAAAGGAGATAAAGAGAGAGAGAGAGAGAGAGAGAGAGAGAGAGAGATGTTCTAAACCAAAACTCAGTTTATTTTATTACACACTCCTAAGTCAGAAAACATTTTTGTAGCATTTAAATATTCAACACAACCCCAATACATAAACAGTGCACTTATAATTCTATAAAGGATATCTTTGGTTGTTCTGCCAAGACCCATAACAGCAGGGTAGTTGATCAGATCAACTCCAAACCAAACTAATTCAGCTGGGTCAAGGAAGCTACTTTCTGATACTCTTATCTATTTAGAATTTGATAGTGACTTCTGGAAAGTACAAACATTCCCAGAAAGCAAGTGTCATGTGAGGCAAAGTGTACAGTGATATCCTGAAGGCCACACACAGCACAAAGCAGCAGCCTGAAGCCTCCTTGGAAACAGAACCAAAGTTTCAGGTACAGAAGCTAATTACTATAGAAATTAAAGTATCATAGGTATACCGGAGGTTTTGCAGAGTTTTAGTCGAAGACTGAGGTTCAATTCAGCTCTAATACCATGACATACAGAAAACAGATAGTTCTGCAAACATGGGGTACCCCCCCTCCCCAGGGTGCAGAAAAATGGATGGGGCATTAAATCCTTCCCTAAGTAAGAGGGTTGTCTGCTTTTGCACAGAAATATACATTCAAATACACAAACACTCTAATATGCTGGCTGCTGCAGCTGCCACTGTGTGAGAAGGAGGAGGAGGGTGGGAGAAGGAGAAGAGCCATTTTTTTCCACCCTCGTTCAGCTGCAGAGGTGGCAAAACTGGAGCGGGGAAGGAGGCGCATAGGAGTCATTGCTACCCCCCCCCCCACACTGAGCTGGCAAAGCTGAAAGTGTCATGGACAAGGGAGTTGTTGCTACCCCCCTGCCAAGCTGATAAAGCTAGAGGCAGTCAGTAGGTGGGAGCTGTCAATGTCCCCATGCCAAGTGGCAAAGCTGCAGGGGTGGTGGGGTGCAGGAGTCATTGCTGCCCCTCCTGGCAAAAGGGGGGTGACAGAGAAAGGGTGGGGTCATAAAGAAAGAGAAGGTGAGTGACAGATGTGGTAGGGGGGAAAGAAAGGGAAATGAATATCAGAGAAGGGAGGGAAAGAAGAGGCAGTAAAGACAGGGGGGGTGGGGTGCTCCCTTCCCAAAAGTTCCTTGCAGGTTCCCACTTGTTCCCCCTAATTTCCTATATAACCATTGTTATTTTTATGATATAGAACCAATCATTGGGGAAACTACTGTCTGTTTAAAAAGAAAGAAAGAATGAGCTGAGTCTGTTCCCACAGTTCCATCCTGACTGTAATTCGCTCTATGCCCCAACAATCTTATGTTGTATTTCATAGAACGTCAAGGAGCAGAACCAAAGGAACACAGATAGAACTCTTTGTTCTCCTATCCACTTCTGGTCATTGTGGAAAAGATATTCAAGTCCCATTAATTCAAGGATCCTAGAAAAATACATAGCCATATGTTGCAATGGGACGTATGTAATTAAAAAACAACAATAAAATAATAAACCACTTAAAAAAAAACTAGTCCTTTGTGGATGCATCCACACATCATTGGATTTTGTGTTATTATTGTACAGTAGGGTGGGAACCAATATTTGATTCCAAAATCCACTGAAATAGTTTACAATCATCCCTTCTAAAGATCCTAATCTTAATTCCAAACAAAATGCAATTACAGTAGATACAAATTCTTACAGAAAGTAATTCAGATTGTACTGACTCTCAAGTAATGATCTTTTGAACTTGATTGCTAAAGATCTGTTGATGATATGTCCTGATGTTTCATAGCCAGAATACACCTCCTATGCTAAAGTGGTAACTAGAGAAAATGTTGAGAAATCAAATACAGCTATCTAAACAGGCTGATATAGGACTCTGTTCTGTAGCTGGTTGGAAAGAGGAGGACTCCAAGTGGGTGCGGCTTGATTTTTCTTTTGGACAGAAACTGTTTAGTGACTAGGGCTGTCTGGATACCTATTAACCCAATATAGATCTGTGGCTATTCAATGAAGAAGGCAAATCAGGAGATAATATTGGCTACAATATAACATTGGCTATAATTTAATAGAATAGAGAGAACCATTTCAAAATTGGTTTCAGCTGGAATTTAAATCTTTGGTTTACAGTTTGGCTCACAGAGCCAGTTGATACCAATTTGCTAATTATTTCATAAAAGTGCACTTCAAAATTGGTAAGCAGATAAAATAACAAAAATATATTTCATATGCATGTTTCTGAATAATTTAACATAGTGTATGTTAATTTAGAAATGTATGCTATATAAAATAATATCTAAAACCTAGGAGATAAATCAGAACACTTTTGCAGGTAATGTTTAGTTAGAAATTGGAACTACATCCATTGAAGCAATTTGAGAATGACATTGATCACACTTGCTTTGTTAAAATTTTGCTGAATTATAACGAGCAGCTCCAAGGGTGGGAGGGGAGACCTGATATCATTAGCAGACTGCTCTATTCAAAATTAACCAGCACATAAATTTGAATTAAATCTTGATTGTATATGTTAAACATGTTATACACAATAACCAAGCTAAACAAAAACACTCTTCTAGTTTACTTACTATCACGCCACTACTGCTTTGTCTTCTTTCTCCCTGATGAAACTTTTTATAGAAAATTCCTCCAGGATTAAACTGAGTACTCCAAACAATCATTTCTCCTTGATAATACAGATCCATTCCAGTTATTCTTGAATTATGTTCAATGTGTGCAATCTGTTGATGAACATCACTGTAGTTGAATGGATATATAAAACCCAGGATATCAGTGTCATTAGCAATGTAGAGAACTTGATCTTCAGAGCCTGGAGATTATTGTAATGAAATACAAAAATAAAGTAAATTTCAGCTACTTAAGAATCAATGTTTTTATGTATTTTAAATGTTCATATTTATTTGGAGAATTTATTTCTATAAACTGATGTTGCACTTGCCACACCCCGCCCCCACAATGTAATCTTGGGTACTTTTTCTTAAATCAGTGAGACTGTCAAGAAAATTCCCCAGTGGAGTATAATATGAAATAAAATCCTGTAAATTAAAAGTCTGTTTTTAAGCACATTTCAATTTAGTACTGATGCAGTCTAACACACACGTGTCCCATATGTAGGTGAATAAGGAATTTTTAAATCTCATTACTTGCAAGCCTGTCAATGCAATAAAAAACGTAAATCCATAAATGTTCTCTTTTTAAAAAAATGTTTGTTCTTTATGCAGCATTAACAATTTATTAGAATTAAGAATGAATATAGCATCTAGGTAATACATCACATCCAAAATTTATCACAAAAGCAGTGTCTTCTTGATATGAGCAGACATTATAAAAATTCTATCAGCTTTTAGCAAGGGATTTTGAATATTAGCATATGATCTATGACAATTGCATTGACATTTCAGTATTGTATAGTAATTCTCAGCAATATAATAACGGTGTTTAATTATGTGGATTAGGTAGTTCCAAAGAACCATGAAGGAAGGAACACAGCTGCTAATGCTTTTCTGGAAATGTTTGTGCTAGTAGAAACCAAGCAATATTGTAATACATATGTTCAGTAAGAGTAATTATGGTTCCACTTTCTCAAGAGGTTACACAATATTTTGTGCAAGGGGAACAACATATTTTGATTCTACTTCATTTTTTTTCATGCAGCGCTTTTACATGAGATATAAAACAGCCCTTTTGCTGAGTGCAAGCATAACTCTAGACCTCAAAGGCCTGTTCAAGAGTTTTTGAGAAATTCAAAGCAAATGTGGAAGTTTCTTCTTAAGTGAGACCTGAAGTGCACTGGCCATTTAATTTACAGGGAAATTCCCCAGTGAACCGCTAACTTAGAAGGCCATTGGTGACCAGCCATGATCAGTCAAGACCCAGCAACACTGCCAGCAATTCGGGGGGCTCTTGGCTCAGATCACTGGCAATGATAATCTGCGTCACCTCACCCATTCACTCCTGTACTGCTGTCAGTTTTAAAGAGGAAGCAATGGATGAACTAAGAATCCCATTGTTGGAACTGCTGGACTGAGTGGCCCCTGCAGCCCTGGTTTGTAGCACCATAAGGTTTGTTCCAGTGTAATTTTTTTTAATTTTTCTTTTTATTGTTATTTTCCAAGCACAAGAAACAATTACAGTTTTCATAAATTGAAAGGAAATAATTACATTAAACTTAGGGGCCATGCTAATCTTCTCTGTATCGTGCCAATTTTAGTATATGTGCTGCCGAAGGGAGCACATTCCATTGTCATTTTCACTTCCCAGTCCACACCTGGGTGACACTTCTAAGGAAGAATTTCAAGACTACTAGAAAAGACTCTGATACATGTCTGTATAATTTATTTATTCTGTTTATACTGTTATTTATTCTAAAATAATCTACACATGGGAACTATAAAGGAAGACTTTCCTGATAAAAGCAGCTTGGTTTGCAATAGAAGTCAATAAAATAATTTATTTTTATTAGAGTTAAGGATGAAGAATATATCCTTTTTACATTGTAGTTCAAAATTATATCTTGGTGTATCAATGCTGGAATGTACTTTGCATTAACACAATCTGAAATGTACAACAGCAATACCACATAAAATCACATTGCTGTAAAACAAATTCAAGTTGCTTCCTGCTCATATTTACTTCAAAAACCTTTAAAAATAACTACAGTTTAAAGAAATGGGAGATTTGGGGATTGCAGATTATATGATACACCTGTGATCATTTCGTAAATCGACGGTTACATCTCAATGCTACCTGTCTCAAATATGGTCCTGAGAAAAAGTTTTTTTCAACATGATTTTCAAGTATACCATATATACCAATACAAAATTGTATGGTACCATGTATTGGTATTATCTACTAATTTATTCTGAGAATTTTGCCATGCATGAGAATTATGCTTTCATGTGGGGTGGGATCACAGCTAGTAGGTCCAGTGGGATCAGTAATTATTTTTCTGGGCTTACCTTTTGCAATGCAGCTATTATTCTTTTCTTTATAGTTTTTTTCACATGTACATTTGTATGATCCTTTTATATTGGTACAGAGTTGAGAGCATATACCAAATATCACACATTCATTGATATCTAGAAAATAAAATAAAATAGCACAAGTCAGTTCACTATTAAAATATCACAGTTATTGGGAAGCTCTCTTCTTACAACCCAAGCCATCCTGAATGATAATGCATTATGTGGAAATATTTGCAAACAGAAGCGATTTCTGCCCTTGGAGCACAATTTTCCCACCTACTCCTCCAACTAAAGCCCATAGATATCCCTCACGGGAATCTCACTCAAAGTGGAGAGTCATTCCAAAAACTGCTCAGGTTTGAGCTGTAACACATTCCTTTGAAATACTGATCTGCTAATGAAGGGAGAACATAAAAATGAGTATCCGTTAGCCCCTGCAAAGGCCTTCTCCAGCCCAGATAGCCATAGTTCCAACCTCCAAGTAGTCTCTCCATGCCAACATGTACACTCTTCATGTAAATGGGTAGAAAGTTTGACAACAAGGTATAAATGGATATAAATGACTCACCCTCAGAAGTTTCTAAAATTATCTGTGATGAATTTGAGTGGATTTAATGTACACGATGTGTGATCTTCTGTTTAGTTATTTCGCACCCCACCCACTTTCCACCTTTACTTCATCCATATTAAATGTTCTATAAAACAGCTTAGCCCATATTTTTTATATGAGCTGAGACATTTATAATATAGCACACATAAATCCAAAGGTAGGATGGGTTTAAAACTTAAAAAAAACCAACCCTATAGCCACCAAAGAACTTCAGCCATTATCTACACAATGTAAGGAGGCTCATAATTAAGACAAAGCTAGAAAAACCTTCTCCACTGCTAGAAATGTTGTGTTATATGCAGCCAAGTCTAAGAAACCCTAGCATCCTCACAGTTGACCTTGATCTTCTGCCAGCATGAAATTCTTGATGAGTTGTTCTGTTTTGAGGAGGGCTATGTTGGAGAACATCAGTTTTGGAATCCTAGAAGCAGCTGGACTGGACCATCAGCAGTGAGGCTATCTGCTGTCACATCCAGTTTTCTTTTTCTCTCATCACCCTAGAATATTTGCCTCTGTCTGCTCCTGCACTCTTACCTCAGGCCTCTCCCCTTCAGACCTATTCAACTGCAGCCAATTCCAATAACAAGGTCCATCAAGAAATGGCAATATGTAAGGAAATAAACCCTACTTAGAAGAGTTTGTCATGGAATCCCTGGTCCTTCACGTTCCATTCAGTCACTCTATTGTGTTTATCCTTTCCTTTAATGCAAAATATGTTGGTTGATATGCATGCTTATAAATCTGGGGTGAAAGCAGTGAAACATGGGGCAAAATAACACGTTACATTTGACATGTCAAGAGATGCGTGCTTGACATCACTCACAGTCAAATGTTAGAGTGGGGACTAGCCTTTAAAAGCCTTTTGAAACATCTTTGTTGCCCCACATGCCTCCAAATGCCACAAAGGGGAAGGAGGGGCTTCATGCATTTTCCACTAGGAATAGATACATGCAGCTAGAGGAAGGGAAAAGCAGCATCCCAGGTGGCTAATTCTGCTGGGAAAAATGGTGCGGGAAAGAGGCATGAATCCCCTCCTTTCCCCTTGCAGCATTTGGAGCCATGAAAGGTGACAAAGACATTTTAAAAGGTATTTAAGAGTTCGTCCCTGCTCTAATGTGGAGCTGTGGTGGCTCAAGTGGTCATCCCTGCTCTAATATTTGATTACAAGTCAGGCTGGGCACAGGTGTCCCAGTATGGGCTTCTCTTTATGCAGCTGTAGTGTAATGAGGTAGTTGGGAGGCAGCCTTCTCACATGAAACATTGCACGTGTACTGAGATGTTGCACTGCAGGTATATTCAGTTATGTTATTATGCAGTTTTTCAGTGGCACCTCACTTGCCAACAAGGGGAGTGGTGGCACAGTGGGTATCATGCCGGCCACATGACCACGGTAAAGTTGTGTACTGAGATGTTGCACTGCAGGTATATTCAGTTCTGTTATTATGCAGTTTTTCAATGGCATCTCACTTGCCTACACTAGCAAAGTGATTAAGGAACAGCAGGCAAACAACAGAGACAAGAGAGACATGCAAACATGGAATGCTCAAGGAGGTACGTCTCCATGTGAAATCTTAATAATAGGGACTCAGTGTGCTTTCATATTATAAGCAATATATCCATAGAACTCTATATTTTACTAGCTATGCCCATAATCTGGAAACATTATGGCAATGAAATGTGTTACAGTTCAATACAAAGCAGACTCTATAATCCAGGGGTCCCCCACCTTTTTTATCCTGCAGGCACCTTTCAAATTTTGACACAAGGTCATGAGTGCAACAACAAAATGGCTTCCACAACCACAACTTGTCAGAGAGTGAGGTTATAGATAACACTCGTAGTAATTAGGGTTGCCAAGTCTAATCTACTTACTGGCGGGGGAGCGTCACCGGGCTCCGGAAGCTCTCATCCGACGCGTGCATGCGCGCACAAAGTGCTCACGTGCCGCCAGCACGTCCCAGAAGTGACGCGCTACATCAATCATGTTGGGGGCGTGGCTCCGATCGTCGGAGGGAAAACGATAGAGTTTTCCCTCCGACGATCGGGGCCACGCCCCCAACATGATCGACATGGTTGCATCACCTCTGGTGATGTAGCCACGCTGTGCTTCCTGGGGCGGAGTTCCCCCCGGGGCCCAATTCTGCGGCGGCGGAAATCGGGCCTCCAAAGCCGCCCCCGCCCCCACTTGGCAGCCCTAGTAGTAACTCAACGTTACTCAGCATTCAACATTGAAGGCAGAAGCTCTGTTTAACAGGATGCCTTTAATGTTCACCACCAATCAGAATCCCTTTGGGCACAAGCTCCAACTGGCCCTGCCCACTGTCTGAAAATACTGGGTGGGCATCAGGAAAGGTGTTGGTGGGTACCATGGCACCCTGGGCACCATGTTGGGGACCCCTACTATAAACAACTAAAAAAAAATTGCTTTGCTAAACTGTCGCTAAACCAATGTCAAAATGCAATAAAATATTACGTTCATCTCTACGGTATTAATTTTTTAAAATTTGCAGAGGTGAGACAGGACGTAACAAAGGTAGACATGCTCCCTAACAAACATAATTATGTTTCTAAGGATTTGCAGCTCTTCATTGTACAATGAATGGTTAACTTACTAATATACAAAGGTTTTTAGTTGATTTCTGTTCTCCCAAAGTAAAATGGTGCTCCATAACCACATGGTTATTACTAAAGGTGCTTTTCTGGCATTTAATTTATTTGCAGTATAATTCTAAGAATATTTTCCTTGGAGTAAGTCCCACAGAAGAGACCCGAGTAGGAATCAGTAGACCTGTTTAGGATTGCTCTCTTAGTCATTTTCATGAACCATTTTAATACAAGGATTTCAATACCATTGCTCAGAAAATACCTTCACATTGCCAGTTTCTCTTGTTCCTTTGAAATCCAGGCTTACATTGACAGAAAAGAGATGTTTTGGTTTTATTACAATATGCATCATCACCACAAGGATTCACATTATTTTCACAACTATATTCAGTAAGGCCTGAAAAGAAATATAAAGGTATATAAAATCAAATGACAGGGATTCCTTTTAAAAAATACTTGTATACATTAATAATTAAGTCCATACATAAGGAACTTCAGATACTAAATTCAGGTGGGTAGCCTACTTTGTTCAGATACAAAAAAAATTCTTTTGCATAGGATGTACTTACGGAAGGTGCAAGGTTTACTCCTTGGAAACTCCAGTTAAAGGACCTCACTACACTGGCATTGACGATGAACTTGCTCTGTCAGAGACTTCTGGAGTACAGTTGCCAGCCAGAGTAGATGATGCTGACCTATACTGATTGATGGTCTTAGCTTGGTATAAAGCTGTTTCCTTTTACTGAATAATCATGGCCAACCTCTCTCCTCCCACAGCAAGAGCAATCTAGTTTCAATTTTTACTTTTAGCCTTGTTTGTTGTGGCTTGCAAAGAAGCCTAGAAAAGTGTACACAAAGGTTATATTTGTGGGTCCAGTGGCATAGCAGGTCTGCAGGTGAGGAACTGACACAGACAATTTGGAGAATAAAGTGGCCACAGCTTTTTATTGATTATACCATAGGAGCATTGGGGCAGCATAGGGACAGACGCTAATTCAGGCAACCCGCCTTCCACCAGATGAAACTCACATTCCCAGTGCAGGTATTTGTTCACTCCTGGAGCCAGCATGTGAAACCACTCATCCTTAAATCAAGACAATGCATCTGTGATGTCATTACTGGTTCCTGCAATGTAGCATGCTGAGAAGGAGATATTAGACTCCAGGCATGTTAGCATGACCCGCACAGAGTGTGATGACTGCCAACTGATAACCCTGACTAGGGCTTAGTTGTCACACCAAAATAGGATGCACCTGTTTGGAATATATACCTTGATGTGATAACTACTGCCCAAATAGGAAAAAAAATCCAAAAAGGTAAGACCCCTTAATATGACAGTGCTGGCCCATTGTGGTATCCAACGCATGGAACACCAGTGCCCAGCAAAACACATCCCAAATCCCAACTGCTGGATGTGTCAGTGTGAACCTGAAAGGTACCCCCCCCATGTCCAACTGTGATTGCCAAAGGGAAACCTCATTAAAACCTTTTAGAAAGCTGAGCCAAACCCCTAAGTCCTCCTTAATGCCTTGTGTAACTCTAATATTGTGGAGGGGCATGTACCCCTGAAGTAGCACAGGCAAGCCATGTGCAAAAGGCACATCCTGGGGACACCACTTAACAAACGAAATTAAGGTGACCATAGTGGACTGAATCTAACTGGATACCCAAGTACTTTAGCTGGTACATGGGGCCCTCCATCTTATCCTGTGCCAATGGGACCCCCAGTCCCACTGCTAATGCTTGAAAGGCCAGTCAGTCAACACAAGCTGAGGTAGAGGCTGGGGCTGTGAGCAGAAGTCACCCAAAGAGTGGGTGATGTGTTGGCATTGTGTGCGGTCCTTAACCACTCATTCAAGGAAGGTGCTGAATGTTTGAAAGGCAACACAGGCCACCAAGCAGCCCATAAGCATGGCTTTGTTGATGTACCGCTCACCTTTGAACTTAAACCAGAGCAGGCAAAAATCCTTCAGGTAAACCAGCAACAAGTGGAACACAGTCTGAACGTCGCATTTTGCCATAAAGGTGCCTATGCTACAAGACTGCACAATTTGCATGGCTTGGTCAAAAGAAGCGTACCTCACTGAACAATGTTTTGGGGAAATACAACTGTTGACAGACAACCCCTAGGGGTAATATACATGATGAATCACATGACAGTCACCTGGGGCTTTTTTTGGGTACCACTCCCAAGGGGGAAACCCTGAGATTTGAGATAGGTGGGGATTCAAATGGGCCTGCCACATACTCCTTGGTGACCTTTTGTGCCACAACATTGGGTAGGTCCCTGGCAGATTTAAAGTTAATAAAGACTGTGGGGACCCTTTGGACCATAAAGGAGATCCTGAATCCCACCCCAAAACCCTCTCTCAAATATTCTGTTTCAGCTCTATTGGGGTACTAAGCAAGTAGGAGCAACAGGGTCTGAAGGTTTAGTTTTTGCTAAAGTATCATTGAAAAGAGGAGGCCCCAATGAATTACTTAGTAGTGCCAGCAGCAGAGGCAGCAGAGGTATCCGATTTTCTCTCCTTTTTAATGCCAGAGCTGGAGGACCAGGCACACTGAAAGGTCTGTTGTGACATCCCAGCCTAGGGGCATCAAATACCTATCTGCTTTATCAAAGTCTTTCGGAAGTATATTCAATAACAGTATCTCTGGAGTAAATGGGATGTTAGTTCTTGTTATTTTTTCCATTATCTCATGAATCCATCTCCAATACTACATGATGTAAAAGAAAGAGGGGGGTTTGGTGTGCTGAATTGGTTACTGTATTTGTAATGCAAAACCGACACCATTTTGTTTGCCTGCCTGCTTGCTTGACCAAACTTTAGGTAGGCTTTGTTAAGACCTACTTTGGTCATGGAATGTTCCCAAGATTGTAAATTGTAAGCAAGCTAATGAGGTGTCTGGGTTACCATGGATACAGAGAAGGAGGTCCTAAGGTCCTGATAAGACTTAGAGTTATGACCTTAACTCCTAGCAACTGGCCCCTTATCGTACCAGTTTGTGGGGCCATCAATTAGCTGAAACATTCTCAAGTGAACGTACCTGGTGTAGGGAGGAATCACGCCATCCTTTAGAATTTTAAGTTTCGATTCCTCCTGAAGCACAAACAAGTATTATGGGATATTCTGGTCACCCTGGTTACTGAGTGAAGTGACATCACGTTGTAGGGCTGTGGTTGGTCAACAGGCCTGGATCACCCTCAGCCTGGCTTTCTATAAGAACCTTGGTTCCTAGTGACCAAGGTGTGGATTCTTTGGGGTCTCTACCAGGCCGGGTTAAGACTCCTTAGCAACCCTCCATTATGTCTTGAATACTTATGCACACTGAAAGGTCTGTTGCGACATCCCAGCCTAGGGGCAGGGTGGCTGCAGATGCAGTCCAAAACAATGGCACCTGTATTTGGCAATGGCAAATTAATTGCTGCATCAAAAAGAAAAGGGAAGGGAACAAAACAAAACCTCTGGCTGCATAAATGGTTCAGCCCCAGAAAGGCATGTTCCACTGGATGACGGCATTCATTATTACCTAAATCACCTGCCTAATGTCTCGTGTTTTAATAACTTTGCACAATTTATTTAAATAAAGAAATTATATTTTACCTTTGTTTGGGTCATTGAGCTTCACAAATTCCAGAGCCTTAATCCTGTGTCTTAGACCTGCTCAGCTTAACCACTACCAGTTTCTGTGTCTGTGTCCAAGCCTGAAGTGGAGACTTCAGCCTTGCTCTAAGACTTGTGTTCTCGTGGCAGCCTGGAGATTTCTCGTTGCTTTGCTCCAGACCTGTGAGAACCCAGTAAAGCAACATGGTGGCAGCATCTACCGGTGTGAGCTTTTGTTATTTGTTTTCCCCCTAAGAGCAGTGAATAGACCCTCCCGTCCTGGAGAGGACGGGGGAAGTCTTTTTACTGTTACAGGTGACCATAGTGGACTGAATCTAACTGGATACCCAAGTACTTTAGCTGGTACATGGGGCCCTCCATCTTATCCTGTGCCAATGGGACCCCCAGTCCCACTGCTAATGCTTGAAAGGCCAGTCAGTCAACACAAGCTGAGGTAGAGGCTGGGGCTGTGAGCAGAAGTCACCCAAAGAGTGGGTGATGTGTTGGCATTGTGTGCGGTCCTTAACCACTCATTCAAGGAAGGTGCTGAATGTTTGAAAGGCAACACAGGCCACCAAGCAGCCCATAAGCATGGCTTTGTTGATGTACCGCTCACCTTTGAACTTAAACCAGAGCAGGCAAAAATCCTTCAGGTAAACCAGCAACAAAGAGTTATTGGTCTCATATGACTTGTTCCGTTTCTCAATAACTTATCTACTCTTCACCCTCCAGCCAGTGGCTAGAACAGCACATAACGCCTGCCTCCAGTGTTAGATCAAAAGGTAAAATTCACACATTTCCACAAATAAAATGAAAATCCTTTTTTTATGCTAAAATAATCCAAAATAAAATCACTTGCCACAATGGTCTTCATCTGAGTCGTCACCACAGTCATCAATCCCATTACAGATCTGTTCATGTCGCAGACAGACTCTGTTGTTTCTGCACCGGTACGGTCTTGTTGGGGGACATGGAAATTTTACTGCAAATAGAAAACAAACAAACTATGATATACATTCTCTAAAAATCATACATTGACACGTATTCAGGTTTATTACTCTGCTTCCATCAGACAACAAAAGTGATGGTTAGTACTGATATGGCTTTATAGTTGAACATGATTTTACAACAAGCACATTCACCGTATTTTGATTTATAAAGTAATTGTAATGTCCCTCTTTTGCTGCGGGTTCCCACTCAGGCACACATTCTCAGGCCCATTCAGCAGAGACAAGCTGGCTCAAAACATCAGCCATTTATTTGCAAAGGACAACTCTCACAACCAACAACTACAGCTAACATACAAAACTGGAAACCAAAACAAGAGCTCCATCCAATAGGACTAAACATCACACAGATATCGGGGGGGGGGGGAAGCAGACTGTTCTATTACATATATATGTATATAAATATACCACAGTAATGTTGTGCAGTGTTCCCTCTGAGTTAGTGTGAGCTAGCTCACAGTTTCTTAGCCTCTGGCTCACACATTTTTGTCTTAGCACAGGAAGGATGGCTCCAGAGCAAACTAATTTATGCAGGAGCCAAATCGCTCACTCACAACTTTAATGCCAGTAGCTCATGAGGTAGAATTTTTGCTCACAAGACTCCACAGCTTAGAGGGAACATTGATGTTGTGTGGTTAGATTTGGAAGGGGGAAAAAACCCTGTTAATGAGAAAGGTATACTCTTTAGTGCCAGAATACATATCTAGAAAACCTTTCTGGAACAAAAGGAGGTTCAGTATGTAAGCTCTGTATGTCACCTGCTTATTTCAAATGTGCATCTACTATAAAACAAGATAGACTCCTATGAGGAATAATGAGAGGGAATTCCCACAACATCCTCAAAACCTTCCCCTCCTAGAATTTTCTCACATGCTCTTTAGCAGCATTTAGCCCCTGCATTTAGCCCCCACTTCCCCCTTCAGCTGATACATAGAGGATCCAAGTATGGGTGTTGTGGACGAGTTAGACCTCACTAGGCCAGTTTTTGAGAGGTTTTAAAATATTTTTTAATTTAAGTTAAATTACAAAATCATATTTTATGTATCCCAGAGGAACCCCCAAATTCTGTACAAACCCCCTACCATCTTTGTACATAAGTTGTCTGTTCAGTTTACTATCTGAAACAGTGATGAATATTTGATCCACCAAGAAATGAAGGTTCAAACAAGATGGGAACATGAGAAGATGGGAACATGAGTTATGCCAACAATAGCAACTCATTGAAATAATAGAAAAACTTACAACACATTTCAGGTAGTTCATCAGAGTTGTCTCCACAGTCATCTTCTCCATCACAAACCCAGAAATGAAGTTTACAGAGGGAATTGTTGCAAAGGAATTCATCTGGTCTACATATATTCCCACCTGAAAAACCAAAATACCTAGATCAAAACATAATTTGTGCTACTTTGTAGTTATAATTTGAGTTTGTATATTATATCACCGTGTCTTCCCTATCAGAGGAGGCAGCTTTAATTTGAGGTTGCTGCTATATGTGATTTGATACAACAGGAAATACAATGAAAAGAAAATGCAATTCATACCCAATTTTTTTCCATTACAAGTAGCCTCCCCAAATCACTGATACAAAGGTCTTCTCCCTTTCTGGTGACCAAATAGAATAAATACAAAGTCCAGATAATTTTCTAATGAGAAATCATATAATATAGTAGCCAGTAACTTATACGGTGGGGTAGTGAAATTTTGCATTTATTTCTTTTTAAAATGTCATTTTTCTTTATGAAATCTCTTCTATGTGGTATTTAACAGCCTTCTTTCTTCCCTGAATCTGTAACTAGTTAAAATGTCATTTTTCTTTATGAAGTCTCTTCTATGCGGTATTTAACAGCTGGATGGAATCACTGGGCAGTTTGGAACTAACTCTAATTTTTCTTTTCTTTTTTTAATTAGTCCTAGATAAGACCTTCTTTCTTCCCTGAATCTGTAACTAGACATTGCAATGGACTGGATAGACTAACTGTAATTCAGTACATACAAGTCAAAGGAGCTTACAGTTGTCAGGATTTTCAGTAGCAGAAGAGGGAGTAATCTGTAGGCAATGGGGTTGCATTGCAAAAGAACAGAGTAGGCAATGTAGGAGTGTTCCTCAACCAAGTATTACTCCTGGAGCTCAAGTGCCAGCATTGGCTAATAACACCTTCTACCAACTGTAATTATACTGGAAATTTTGAAATATCATTAACTTTCCCAAATATAGGAGACACAGGTAGTGATTATCAGACTTATTCCCACAATTGGAACATTTCTTCAAAAGTGCTTTCTTGTCACGGGTTGGGCTGGGCTGAGAGGCAGGAGTCAGGTCCAGTCCAAGGTTGTAGCCAGGAAAGTCAGAGCGAGAGCAGAATCACGAGTCTGAGAGAGTGGTCATCCAAAGCAAAGGTCAGAAAGCCAGGAGATCCGAACAAGAGTGGGGTCTGAGAACAGGAGCCAAAAGTGGATGTGAGGTCCGCATGAAGGCGACTCATTGCTTCCACGGGGAGTCCGATCCCGAGTGAGAGCTGTATAGCCCTCCAGTCATGCTCCCCATGGCAGTGGCGCTGCTCCTGCTAGTACTCAGGACTTGATGCTCATCTTCCCTGCCAGCATGTGTCTCGCCCGTGGGTGGCTAAGTCCCTGCGAAGCCACTCCCTCAGCCAAGTCACCCACGAAGGTTAGTCAGGAGGGCTTCCCGGTTGCATCCGTACCTCATCGGCTGCTGCAGGACCAGGTGTGGGGGTTACAGGCTCAGGCACTGGAAGTGGCGGTGGCAAGCTGAACTCCCAAGGTGTCAGAGGGGCTGGCTTCTGGCTCAGGCAATGCCGGCAGCTCTGACGGTAGTGTCAACTCAGGCTGGTGCCCAGCGCTGTCGTCGTTGCCCATGACATTTCTGTGCCATGATATTTTCTCCACAGTATCTAGGAATAACTTTTCAATTCATGCATTTTTTTCATTTTATATCTTTATTTCTTTCACTGTGTTTTTCTCTGGAATCTAATTCAACCAAAAGGTGACCATATAGACTTAGTTTGTTATTCTATTTGGGCCATAAATTGTATCAAAGACAACATCACATCCCCAATATGCCCTCCCTGAGAGATATCTTTCCCATCCAATAGTTATATCTCTGATTTGTCAGTGAAGTTTGATACTTGTGGCTCCCAGTCAATCCATTTTGAGAAGTGTCTATTTCCCCCTCTATCTGAACACTTTGGTGGTATGAAGTTAGCCCTGAGAATCCCAGCTCTTTGTTCCAGCCATTGGGTCCCATCTTGATATTAAGAACATAAGAGAAGTCAATGTTGGATCAGCCCAATGGCCCCTGCAGTCCAACACTCTGTCACACAGTGGGCAAAAATACCAGGTGCCACCAGGAGGTCCACCAGTGGGGCCAGGACATTTGAAGCCCTCCAACTGTTGCCCCTCCCCCCAAGCATCAAGAATACCAAGCATCAGTTGCCCCAGACTGAGAGTTCCTATTTATACCTTGTGTCTAATAACCATTGGTGGACCTCTGTGCCATATGTTTATCCAATTCCCTCTTGAATCCGTCCATGCTTGTACTAGGTTCCATCACCTGGCACCAAAACTCTCATGTGGAAATATGTAGTGGTATATGTGTGCATGACTCTGCATTGACCCTGATGCCTAAAGATCATGCCAAGCTCCTCCACCCTGCATTCACCTATGCTGTTATTCCTTCCTCCAATGAACCTCACTGGACTTTAGTCACCCAGGCAGGTTCTTATATCTTTCTTCTCCTCCCCATCCCATCTACTTGGATTTTCTTTAGACTAATAATATTTTCTTAGATTAGGATTTGGTAGAAGTTAGAATTAGTAGACCATTTATTTAGTGTGCGTGTGTGTGTGTGAGAGAGAGAGTTTCAAACTCTGTATTCAGTTTCCTAATTCCCTTTGCTATTATTCTTTTGCTTAATAAACTCTCAACTTTAAACCTAGGCCTGTTTAATTCTAAGAATATGCACACCTTAATGAGGTATTATATCAGATCTTGGACCCTGGTATAGTTCTGGCAGAATAGTCCCGATATTAATTTTCCTGACCACATGCATGCATAAGCTTCTGACACAGTATAGAGGGACATTTCTATAGTCAAGGTATATATATGTGTAGACCATTTGGGTAACAGTATTATATCGCCATGCCAATATGCAAACTATTTTTTTAAAAAAAGAATACTTGTTGATAATTCTTTGTACAAGTATTGTACTAGTCTGTATTTCAATTAAGATTTTAATCATCCTTCCACTACACATTTTATAATAGCAAAAGATTATGAGGATTCAAAAATAAATTTTGGCTAATTGGACTAATTTGTGATGAATAGAGTAGAATTAATTTCCAACTCATTTAGCCTGCTGTTACGCACCTAAATATCCAAATTCATTTAAAATGTTAATTCAAATATCTAGTTTTAATTTAGATATTAGTGGTAACTTGAGGCCTTGCCAAACTATTCATTCCCCTGGTAGACAGAGACATCAATATTCTGGGGGAGGGGGGCATTATACCAGGATCAGAATGGGATGTGGCCCAGGAAACTGCCCACAGAAGTAGAAACCCGGTTTGCAATCCTTGAGTGAACTTTTGCTCTTTTTGGGGGGGTATGCTTCCCTTGCACAAAAGTACAAGGAGAAATTTCCATAAGTTCCCTCTTCTAGCTGCAGCCCCTTCATGCTGTATCTTATGCTGCTCTTGAGAATCCCTAGTGGGAGGCATATGAGCTGCCCTAGGAAGGGGAAAGTGGGAAAAATTCCTTCTGTCAACTTCATTGGAGTGGGATCTTATTGCAGTACGGCGCAGCGAGCAGACGTTGTTTGGGTTGCTCCTGAGGGTGTTCACCCTTTCTTGGTTCTATTGGAGACCCCAGGTCCTGGTGACCACCTTGGGCACCACCCAGACTCCTGGAGGGAACTTGGGTAGCAAGAGGCTTGCTCGGGCACCCCACAATCGGCAGGTTGTGGGAGTGGCCTGTGTTGCCCCGATGCAAGACCAAGAAAAGGAGTGGAACATGGCTTCCATGTATCCACTACAGCTGCGACCTTCCTTTTAATTGTAGTTTAACAAGATAAGAAGCACATCAAAACAAAGATACCAACTCATGTATTATCAAGCAAAAACTGAGTGGATTTGGATCTTATACCCCCAAGAAATATATCCAACTATTAAAAAGCAGCTACAAAGCATTTGGAAATCAATTTAGTTGTAAAATGGCGGGGGTAAGGAAAATATCTATCCTTTGTTTGTTGAGAGTAATAGTTGGAGAGCAGCTGAGTTGTAAGAAGACATAATGTTTTTGTGAAACGAATAAAGAGGACTAATTGTAAAATGGAGTTGGGATTAGGTGATGAAGAGTTAGACCCGGACACAGAAGTTGGCAGTCTTACTTAGGAACAGTTTCAGAATTTTTTAGTGAAAGAGATTACGCAAACTGTGAAGGTTGCCTGTAATAATCTGGTGGAAAATTACCAAACTGTAAATCAAGAAAAGGAAAAAAATGGAGAGCAAAATCAATTTACCCAGAGTTGTATCGAGGATCAGGAGAAGATGAGGGAACAGTTTGAAAATCAGCTAGTATTTAAGGAAAAAGAGATTCAGGAAACGGACCTTGCTACAAAAGAAATAATACTCTGTAATAAAAAAAGAAGCAACAAACTGGCCCTCATTAAACGTGTTAATGAAAAGAAAGAATAAGAAGGGGGAAGCAAAAGAGGAGTTAAGGACTGTGTAAAGAAACTCAAAGTGAATAAAAGAACGATGACTGGCATCTTGAAATATGGAAGGAAAGATAGGAAAATGGAACCTGATGAGTACAAAGATTCAAGGCACTTGAAAGAGATTGAAAGGGAAAGGGAGGTTACAGAAACATGGAGAAGAAAGAAGAGACAAAAACTGTGTTTCTTAGAATAATATAATCCCCCCCCTTTTTGTGCCTCTTTGGGTATTCATGGCTTCTGAAAAAAAGAAAAGAAATGGATTGTGTAGTTATTATGAAGAAAGGATGGGTAATTTGTAACGTAACTTAGTAATATGTTGATATTTTATTTTTACTATAGTGGCTTTGGTTGGTTTTATGTCATATCTTAATCTCCCTCTCTCTTTATGATATTTTATAAGTAGTTACAGAAAGTAAGGAGAGGGAGAATAGGTGTTTGTCTCACTTTACATTTTTATTAAGTATTTCTTGTTTGGTACAGGTGAAGGTGAGGTTATATGGTATGGACTAAGTTGATAAACTTAGAAAATTTGGCTAGTTTTTAGTTAGATATTTTTTCAAAAGGGTGTATATTCATTATTATTTGAGTGTTGGTAAAAGAAAATAAAAGAAAAAGAAAAAAAGTTATACAAATAAGATAGAAGACAGTCCAAATAGGATTATAAGAAGGATCTAGGTAATGTTGTGCTTGGAAAATTTAGATAAAGGATAAGTATTTTTGCATTTCCCTCAGATTATAGAATGAACCTTGACTAGCAAATAGGGAATAAAAAGTTAATTATATAAGTAAATAGGATGGCTTGTCTGGTTTGGCCTTTTTGGTGGGAATAAGATTCAGGAATAAGACCAATCCTATCAGGGGGGATGATATTTTTTTGAATCCCCCCCTCCTGAAAATTAGTGTTACAAGATGTAAAATATTGCAATTTGGTAATATATTTGCTATATTGTTTCAGAGTGAGTAAGAATATATTAGCTGTCCTAAAGATGCCTTTTATTGAAGAAATAATTATTAAAAGACTCAGATATAACATTTTGCTCTCCGCTTTGGGTTCTCAAAAGATAGAACAAATTTTAAAATGCTGTCTTGGTAATAGTTCAGCAAGGGAATATGATACAAACTGTCCAAATAAATATGAAGACTTCATTAGCATGATTAGCATGAAATATGAAGACTTCATTACAGCATGACTGAGCTGTAATAGTATTTATGCTATATAAAGATGTAATTTGGATCTATTATAAACTTTGTTGTCAGAGCAATATGTAAAGTCTTGAAATATGTGATATAGGAACTGATTATATGATATTGAAACAAATGTATATTTAACATATTAATCCACATTCGGTTATTGCGATGTGCTTAAAATATATGTGGCCTATTGTTTGTTTTGTATGGAAATTAATAAGATTATTGAAAGAAAGAAAAACTTCATTTGTGGCCTATTGTTTGTTTGTTTTGTATGGAAATTAATAAATAGATTATTGAAAGAAAGAAAAACTTCATTGGAATGGAAGGATTGTATTCAACCTTTCAATGTCAAGGACCTACAACTTTCAATAGCAGAAATCTACATGCTGGTACAAGATATTAAGACTGTATTTGGGTCTCCAAATAAACCATAAACTACTTCTTCATTTATTTATTTTACAAAAATTATAAACTATGAAGCACAGTTTGTTTAAAAAGTAGTTTATAATGACGTCTGAATGCAGACTGATTAAAAATTGTTAAATTGTTATTGGGTGCTGGATTATTATTGCACAAAACAGGTTGTACATGGCTTGTAATTATATGTCATTATTGCTAAATGCAGAAATCCCAGTTTATTCAGTAGCACTCTCCCTCCCCCCTTCCTGCATACAATCAGCTGCATGGTATAAGAGAAAAAATCTAGTCTCCTTAACTACATTCCGCTACTACTGGTGCTTTCTCAGGAAATATCCTCCTTTCTTGTCATTTTACCCCCAGAAGCCTTACACTGTTGGGTCTACCAAAGGTGTAGGCAGGCTCCATGTTGAATTAAACCATAGAATAACAGGAATTAAGTGAAATAAAATGCACCTTATGATGAGATAGCCAGATTCCCATGCAAAAATGTTACACCCCTATATTTAGGGTTTGTGACTCAGTGAGATCTCACAACACCCTGACCAAAATGAATGACAGTGTTTATGGGACAATAAACTTTCCAGAATAATAACTATTGGCTCAGTAAAATAAAAAAGGGATTATATTGCCTTTTTGAAATCTGCCACTTTATCTTGCTCTTCTTGACCCCCAGAAGCCTTACACTGTTGGGTCTACCAAAGGTGTAGGCAGGCTCCATGTTGAATTAAACCATAGAATAACAGGAATTAAGTGAAATAAAATGCACCTTATGATGAGATAGCCAGATTCCCATGCAAAATGTTACACCCCTATATTTAGGGTTTGTGACTCAGTGAGATCTCACAACACCCTGACCAAAATGAATGACAGTGTTTATGGGACAATAAACTTTCCAGAATAATAAAGATTGGCTCAGTAAAATAAAAAAAGCCTTCGATCAATATGATGACTTCATCTTGTGACCCATTAGCACCCTTTGTAGTTACCCAAATAATGAGAAATCATGTTCCCACTTCTGGCAAAAAAGGGGCAAGCATTCGGGGATAAAAGGACACACCAGTTTAGGCTGCCTTTTTGCCCCAAGACTCATTTACCACCAGACCTCTGAGACTGACCCACCAGAAATCTTGGACATACAGGAACAGGCAACATATTAACTTCTGTCTGACTGGAACTTTCCCTAAGCAAACCTCCTTGCTCTTTTCGCCTGCACTATGGCTCCATGTAGCTTCTCTGTCTGGTCTCACCTGCAGCTCAACTGGCCATTCCATGAAGGCATCCATGCTCCTCTCTCCACTCACTCTACTTCCCTTTACTCCTCGCTCTCCAGCCGTGGACCCAAACTTGTTCCCTCCCCTGTCCACTTGTTTCTTATTCGGAACACTGCACATATTCATGGGTAGGTTTTGCAAGAACAAGCTATTGGTGGACACATCTAAGGAATATAAAACTGCCTCCACTAAAAATGTTCAAATGCTTTGCAATTCACCTTAGAATAATCTAAAGTGTCTTGTTTCTGATTCTCCTGTATTGCCTTCTTAAAATCTGCCACTTTATCTTGCTCTTCTTGTCTACTGTTACATACAATAAAGATGGGTTCAGTTAATTACAGAGTCTGTCCCTGTTTCTCCCTCTTCATCTTTCACACAAGCCACGTTCAGACTGGCAATTTGAAGCGCTAGGGAGTTGTGGCAAAGAAAAACTGGAACAGACCCGGATCGGCTTGGTTGCGGTATTCCCGTTCACACCACAGTGAATGAAGTGGGAGGATACCGTGGAGGAAGCACAATGGAGTGTTCACACTGTTGGGCTGCCCTGGCGGGCTGTTAGTGGCTCTTTCTGTGCCGGACTGCATGCGCCCATGCACATGGGTGCAGTGGCAAATAGGGCATGATCGCGCAGGCCCCAATGGTGCCTGCCGGAGGAAACAACCAGTGCCTATTATCAATAACTGCGGGTTGTTCCCACCTTAGCAGCACTTGCATTCACACTCAGGGAACTGGAATCAACCCGCTCTACACAAGGTTCGCTACCACTTTCACCTGGTATCTTTTAAACTCGGGAAGGAAGCAGCAGAAGACATCTTGAGTACAGCTGGGGGATGCCTGACAGATGGGCCTGAGCGAACCCGCCCCTTTAATCCGCTACTGAACCGC
>NW_015166480.1:287129-305606 GCF_001447785.1 Gekko japonicus | reverse complement strand
AACCGCTACTGAAGCATTTGCTTGCCGGACCAAACTGCCAGTCTGAACTCAGCCATATTGTCTCAAATATACACAGACGTGTATACACAGACATAAGATACCAAAACCAGGATCAAGAAGGTGCATATGGTAGGACATCTACATGTGTAGCCCCAGCCTCTCCCTGCTAGTAATGACTCATTAAGTTGCTTTAGCCTCTCCTAATAAAAAATGTAAAGGGTTGCAAGGGAAAACACAATTATGTGGGGGTTTTTTTTCACCATCTTGCTGAGACACACAGTAGAATGCACAAACTCAAAACACAGCTAAAGCAGTTCACAATCCATTTACTGCCACAGTGAGAGCTCCCTGTTACACTTTATATAGATACCACAAGTGAGCAATGAAGCCATGATCACCTATTTTATTTTTTAAACTTAACTTTGCAATAGAAACCAAGGTGAAAAAATGTGATTAAATGGCAAGAAAGTAAAGGGAGACACTACTATTGTAACAGATCTATTTTCTTTTCAAGTAAAGAAGCTCAGGGAGTGCAGTGAAGCAGAAAGGGTTAGGGGGTGGCAGATTGTCAGCTTAGTCAAAATATCTCCAAGGAGGCTTGACTTGCCTAAGGCATACCTGCTTAGCCCCATCCATTTATTATGGTTGGCCTAGTAGCAACTTAGCAGGTTGCAGACATAGTGATGATTTGCAAGGAGCTGGGCAATGCAAGGGAGCTTGGGATAGCATCTACAGATTCTGCTTGAATTCAGGAAAGGAGAGTAACAGCCATCTACTGTCTGGTAGACTAACCAAGGTTTGTATAACAGACTGTGATTTAAACAAACGACAGATTATTGTGACAGCTAAAAGCAGCCATATTGCCCTGCTTTTTACTTAACCCACTGGAAATTCGACAGATCACTTACACTCCCATCATCAACTGACTTCACTAGATACTGCTTCAGGAGAGAGAAACCCCAAACCTTCTTTTCTTTATACGGTGCTATTTGACATTCTCTAGAAATATACCACAACCCTCCTATACGTTCAACCCTATTACCACCCTGTTTCAAATAAACTCAAAGTAAGGTCAAAATCTGTAGATTATATAGGCCCCGGGCACAAAGGTGGGATATCGCGGGGGGGAGGCGTGGCTGTTTGCCCCGCAGCAAAATAACGCGCAACTGCGCGATCAGGTGTCCCCTCGCCGTCCCATAGAGGTCCCGTGGTTAGGGGGGAGGTGCCAATCATACGACGCGCCAAAGAAGCGGCGCAGCATGGCAAACGAGGTTGTGTGGGGTTTTTTTTAACCTGAAGTATGCGCATGCCCCATTGGGTGCTTGTGCGCATCCCTGGAGACTTCGGGGGGGGGAGAAACCCTTTTCGCAATGGGGCATGGGCGGGCGCCGGATGCCACCAGAAACGCGATCAGATGCCCGCCCTTGCCCCGCGATTTCTGAAAACTAGTACCTCCGAGGTACTAGTTTTTCACCACGCATCTTCGTAGGGAAGCCTCGGGTTCGCCACGGGAGCTCTACGCTTCCCAGATGTGGCGGTGAGATCGTGCCCGGAAAATCCGCCTATCTTCCATCGCAGTAGCGTGGCTACTGCTCCGTGTGGCTGCAGCCATAGATTCTTTTTTCTTTTCTTAATTCATGGTATTTCCAGGCCCACAGTTGTTGGCAACCCATGCTGCTCCACTGCAGAAGCAGAGAAAAAATATTCCAGGGAAAGTCCAGTAGTAAATGGGTTCCGACGGGCCACAGATGGACTTTCCCCATGTGATTGGGATGGTCTGATCAGGCCATCCTGGCTTGGTGCCATTCCCCCCACCCTTCGCAGTATGCACATCATTGCATACTCCACAGGGGGCCCTCAGTGCGGAGGTGTGATTCCTCAGTTATGTGCATGAGAAACAAATGGCCAAAAAAAAAGAGACTCACCCGCAGTTGTGTCTGATCACACTGTGACAGACTGTGCCCGCTGCTACAAAGGGCTGTGTGATCTCACAACTGTGTTTCTAATTGATCTAGAGGGAAAAGCCTTGTTTCCCCCACCCCCCGCTTCATCTGGCACATGTGACAGCAACCTTATTTGACTTAGAGGAAGTCTCTTTCATCAATGGAAGAGATACATTGGATCTAGTTCTCCACTTGCAGTGGTCACTTAATACATGATGAGAAAGGTCTCATTTCTCTTAGTTTTTCTAATAAAAATGAATCATGCCTTTCCTTGATAGAAAAATGAATGTACTTACTCAAAATAATGAATTTCCAGAAATAAACTAGTTTAATACGAACAGAATAGGGTTGATGATGCTACAAATCCAAAAATCTGCCAATAGTTTAATTATAAATGCTGCCTTTATAAAGCACACACTTCAGAAATGAAAACAGGGATTATTCCTATGATTGGCCAGACTTAAAATAAAGCTATATTTAGAAAGAGCTAGATGTGTGAAAAAGCAATGAGATATTGCTCTCTGTTTTAAGGGATTACTATGATAGTCATAATTCTTCTTAAAAAGGAAGGCTTTTCTGAACAATACAATGAGAGTAACAAAAGTAGAAAGTGCTAACCAACGGGAAAAATACTCGGTTGAAACATTTTTGTCTTTTAAAAGCTACAGCTCGTTAACATTTATATTGCAACATGTGGTGGTTATGTGATAAAGCACAAAAGTATTGGGCTTGGATTCACGAAATTATACCCAAAAAAAATTAAAATCTTTTGTACTTTTTATACCGGAAATATTTTTGTTAAATACTGAAAAATGTAAAAAAAAAAATATTTTTTTTGAAAACCTGAAAACTGTAAAAAAAAAAAAAAAGACTCTTCTTATATTGTATTGTATGCTAAACATTGGAGATCAACAGAAACACCTTCGAGAAAAGAACTTTTAAGTAAAATGTTAGAAACTGCAGAAATGGACAAACTAACTCTGATTTTGAAAGGATAACAAGAGACTGTATTCGAGAATACATGGTCAAGATTTTACCAATGGTTTGAAGATTATTCCAAGTAATCAACAGAGCCATTTAAACTATATTTAAGGACATTTATTCTATAAATAAGATATATTTGCTAGCAACAAGGTTATTGCTACAAGGTGAAATATACAAATTTATGATAAATCAGGCATCAGTATGATATTGAAGAAATGGAAATTGAATTTTCCCCTTTTATGTTTGTTTTATATGTTGAAAATAAAAAATATATCTATTAAAAACATTTATATAGCAACTCAGCATGAGATCAAAAAGAAAGAGGTAATACTGGCTGGGAAGGCAGAGGCCTTGAAGGACAGCATTCTTTCCACCTGGTGGAGTTCAGATGACCCTTGTTGACTCAGTTAAAAGCCTTGGGGTTATACTGGATCCCATCTTATTATTGGAGAAGCAAGTTAATATAGCTGCAAAAAACACTTTCTACCAACTCAGTCTAGCCTATGAGATGGCCCTTTATCTTGATATGGCTGATATGGCCACCTAGATTAATGCCATAGTAACATCAAGACTAGACAACTGTAATGCACTGTACATTGGTCTCCCCTCAAAATCAATCCAGGCCCCATTCACACGGAGAAGTAGCCACGCTAAAGACATGAATGTCAGGCGGATTTTCGGTGCGCGATCACACCACAACATCTGGGAAGCGTAGGGCACCTGTGGCCAACCCGTGACGTCCCGCCGAAGATGCGCAGTAAAAAAGTACCACGGAAAGTGCACTAGTATCCAGAAAACGTGGGGCAGGGGCGGGCGTCTGATCGCAGGAGCGCTAGTATCCCATGGCATCCAGCGCCCCTCCATGTCCTGTCGCAAACTGGATATTTTTCATAAGCACATGCACACAAACAAGTAACTGAAAGCAGTGCTGCTCCGCGGAACTGTGCATGCACATAAACACGAAACGCTTGCCGCACGACTTCTTTGCCACACTCCAGCATCCTGTGTGATTGCCAGCTAACAACACTGCTCCGCGGAACTGTGCATGCACATAAAAACAAAACGCTTGCCGCATGACTTCTTTGCCACACTAAAGCATCCTGTGTGATTACCAGCTAACATCATAAGCGCAAAGCATCGGGGGACTGTGTGATCGGTCTACCACACTTTATTTTGCTCCAGGGCTAACAGCCACGCCTCCCCCCCCACGTTATCCGGCCCGTATAGCCGGGGCCTCAGAAACTCTAACTAGCACAGAATGTTGTGGATTGGCTATTATCAGGCACTAGACAGAACATACACATTACTCCCATTCTGCATACACTCAATTGGCTGCCTATTTGTTAATGGGCACAATTTAAAGTACTGGCTATCAAATATAAAACCCTTCATGAGCTTGGTTCCTCTTATCTGCAGGACTGCAGCTCCTCCATATACTCTGCCACAACAGCTTCACTCATGTGAGCAGGGGCTTCTGCAGCTGCCAACCTGCAAATGGGTTAAATCAACAACTTCCTGTACATGTGATTTCTCCTTTGTAGTTTCTACCTTATAGAATGGCCTGCCTGAGGAGGTCAGGAAGGCTCGTACTCTCTTGGCTTTCTGTGAACTATGCAAAACAGAACTATTCAAGATGGGTTTTCTATGCAGCCAATAGGGTTGCACTGTACAAAATTATTAACAAAACTACTTGGGTAAATTATTAAGGACTGTGATCTGTACTACTGTATATAGTTTGCTGTAAGAAGGATCTTACTATGCAATTTTTGCATCATTTAATGAGTCATGTTAATATTTTGGCTTTGCTCCACTTGTTTCTGTTTTATTCCAGACTTCTACAATCAAAATGCACTGATTATTGAATGCCCCATTTTGTTGATTGTACTGACTATGGCTGCAGTCACACTAAATAATCCACTTTCATTGCACTTTCCAACTGGATTTTGCCAGTACACATAGTAAAATCCAGTTGGAAAGTGCACTGAAAATGGATTATTTAGTGTGTGTGACTGCAGCCTATGTGTAATCCATAAAACATAAGAGAAGCCATGTGGGATCAAGCCAATGGCCCATCTAGTCCAACACATAGTGGCCAAAACCAAAGTTCCATCAGGAGGTCCACCAGCAGGGCCAGAACTCCAGAGGCCCTCTGCCTTGAGTTCCTGTGAGAAAGGCAGACTATAAATAACATAAATAAAATTTACCCATGTAGGATTTAACTATTGCAGATAACTATTCATTATAATTTTGACATGCATCGCCAAATTCAACACATTGTAGCCCCTTCACTTCAATGGAGCTGGTCTCAACTAAACAAAGGATATTCACTCATCATTACCAAGCAAAACTGTGGCATGTTTTTTTTTACTCTGAACTGCCTCCTTTCCTTTTATATTACATGGCCAAAGGATAGAAGGGACCTGGTTATAGAAAAGTAAAATTTTCATACATGTTCTCAGCCAGTAAAATTTTTATAATATTCAAAACGGAAAAATAAATTCTATAGAGGAGGCTGCAATTGCTTCAAACATATAAACACACAAATAACCCCAGCATCATGTCTCTTAAAATAATTGAAGAGAGCTTCCTGAAAAGACTGGCATCCTTTGGAAAAGTTTACACATTCCTTTTACAGCAGAAACACCTGCTTATGGAAAACTATGTAAGAATAAAACAAATCTCACCTCTGTCACAATTTTGTTCGTCACTATTGTCCACACAATCATGGATTCCATCACAAAGCCATCTGATAGGGATACAGTGTGCCTTATTTTTACATCTAAATTCATCTTCTTTACATTCTGTTACACAATCCATCTGTTTAAATATATTTATATACAGCAGTATTTATCAATAAGACAAAAGAATTATAGACAGATCAATCAGAACTCAGCAAACTGATACATTCATTCAACATCTTTCCTGTCTGGAGACAGAGGAAGGGTAATAGTTGGTTGACTGAAAATAAAATGACATCACTGAATGTAAGTAACTGAAATTGCACACAGTTCTATGCTGTATCATGAAGATGGAAAATATAGCATTTGATCCTATGGACTTGAAATAGGCTTCTCTGCTTTCCCCTTTGGAGACCCTCACAGCACAATGACTACAGTGAGGAAAAGGATTTTTGGCAAATGGAGACTCTAGTGCCAGCAGAAGCTCAGCCACCAGATGGTGAAGGGGCAGTTTCAATCTGCTTGCTTTCCTGACTTCACCCCCACCCCCACCATGGGTAAGCAAGGATTTGAGGAATCACAAGTGTGGTTGTGGGTAGGTGAAGACAGAAAGATTACCTCAGTGCTTGTAAGATCCAATCCATTATGTTGCTATTTTTTCATTAACCCAGTGGTTCCTTACATGAATAAGCCAAAAAGCACACAGAGCTCCCTATCTGCATATGGAAAATTCTTTATTATTCACATCAATGAAAGTTGCAGCTGCTCCTTCATTCAAATGAATGGAGATAAATTTGCTCATGACTGCATGATGCAACCAATATGTGTCGGATCATGGAAGCACAACTGGACTTGTAGTCAAATGTACATAAAGGGAACTCACTTTAAAAAGCGCTTGTTTGCTCAGCGCTGCAAAGAAGTGCAGCAATGGGGGAGAAGAAATTTCCGGTTTCCCTCTTGCCTGGTTTTCAGCAACAAAAGTGGTGGTGGTATCTTTTCACCCCTTTTCTCTAGCTTCACGTGGCCTTTCTAGGGTGAGAACCTATTTTGTTTGGTTTGGTACTAACTCTCCTTACTGCTTATAGTAATTGCTGTATGTCCGTGTGTGTGTGTGTGTGTTTTTTTAACATTGATTTTAATCTTTTTAATTGTTTGCTGCCTTGGGGGCCCTGATTGAGTGAAAAGGTGGAATTAAAAAGTTTTAAACAAATAATAGTTCAGGTCAAGGGCAATGAATTGCTTACCTCATCAGAACCATCAGCACAATCATATTCTCCGTTACACCTTAAAGATGCTGAGATACATCCTCCATTGGAACATACATATTCACTTGAAGAACAGGTTGGTGATGCTATTTCAAACATACATTTGACATTAGGCAAATACAATAGACAACTGCATCACAATTATTAAGATTCATCATTAAGACTGGCATTTACTTAAAATACAGATCTACTGAGTAAGATCTATCTTGATGCATCCTTCCTCTAAGGAGCTCAGTATGACATACATAGTTCTCCCTAAATGTAAACAGAAATTGCATTCTTTCCTTTATCTAAACACCTCTGGTTCTCTAGTTTTGTCAGGATTAAAAGTGCCTTCCCATTGGATGGCTACCATTGACCATCCAACCAAGTCTCATGCTTCATGAGAAAAGGGACTGGGGCAAATCAATCCCCAGCTCAACAGCCATGAACGCCTCTTTTGTCTGTAACATAATTAAAGATTCTACCATAGAAGAGACGTAAACTTCAACTGCAATTAGCTCTGAAAATTTTGCATACCAAGTATGCATAAATTAGTTTACTCCAGGGGTCATTTCATAGAAAAAGAGCTAGGGGGACTCATTAGCATAACTCATTAGCATATGCCACACCCCCTGCCATCACCGGAAGTGTGTCCTCCCCACAGCCGGCGGCAACCTCCAGCAGGCACCAGCAGGGAGCTCCAGGCCCCGCCCTCCCGCACCTCACCTGGGGGGATGACGTCCCCCCGCGTCCCCCCCCAAATGACCCCTGGTTTACTCCAATGTTTGGGTGGTATATAAATTTCTAGATGATGACTTACGGTAATGAAGCAACTTTCTCAGAATGGAGCTTTTCTCCATTTCAAATTGTTACCACCACTAACAGGGACATTTTACACAGTGAAGTGTTGTACCTTTCAGCAGTCCAACAGACTGAATGCAACAGAAGAGAATACAAGCCAGTGAGACCACCAAAGCATGGGCTTGCAAACTGTTTGTATTTGGGAAAGACTCCATTGTTTATTTTGGCTGCTTTGTGAGTCTGTGTGTGCATCCCTTGATAAAGCCATGCTTGGAATGCTAACAAAGCCTGACATGGGACTTGTGGGGTTATGACAAATTCCACTTTCATTTAGTGGCAGCGCAGCTACTGGGGAATCCTCTGAAGGCAAAAGAAGAGGATGAGGAAATGAAGACTATATTCAGGGGAACTGCACTGCTGTATTTTTATTTATCTTTTTTAAGGGAATGGAAAAGTTTCCAGGTTCCACCCCCAAAGTCCCCAGGTATTTCCTGAGTTGGACCAGGCAGCTCTACTTTTGAGTCACACACTGGGTACGCAGTGCAACTATGAATATGGTATATTGTATCAGGCAACATATTACAAAAACATCATTTTAGTTGCTGACCCATTTTCTTACTGCCAATACGGGGGTTGCCATTTGTAAAGAAGTACCTGGTTCACAATTTTTCTCATCCTCTCCCAGTATGCAATCATCGTGTCCATCACATTTCCACTTTGCTGCTATGCATTGACCATTGGAACACTGGAACTGGTCTTTTAAGCAGCCAGAATCACAATATCTCTGTCAAATATAATTAAGCCACTAATTTAATGAATGTACAATGTAATATTAAACTTCAACAGTACAAAATATTTAAGACCTATTTCTGAAAAAAAACAGTGTTTACAACTTCTCTAACAACACGGCACCTGCTTCTGAATTTAGCAACAGTGATTTTTAACAAAACCCCAAAGAGAATAGTCAATATAACTGGGAAGAGAGAGAGAGAGAGAGAGAAGGGGGGGATTAAATGTCAGTTATTCTTATAATAACGGTGATCCAGAATGACAACCATGTATTAATAAAAAAATCCTCTCAATTTATTTAATCACAGTTAAACAGTGCCTTCACCAAGAAACTTGGAAAAACAATACCCACATCCCAAAATTTTCTGCTACAAGTGATTGCTCTGGGGTGAGCTTAGGAAGCATAAGAACGCCCTTAAAATCTATCATTCCCTCCATTGCCTTCCTCCCCTTTTGTTTTCCAGCACCTATATCAGGCCTGCAGGATGCTGATTACACAATTCTTCCTTCCACTATTGCCCTACTGAAGTTTGAGTGGCAGTTTCAAACACTTCACTGAAGAGTGATGAAAATACATAACAGTTCATGTTTGCTCAACCAAAAACATTTCAAATTTCTTTTTTCAAGAGCATCATGTTATATCGGTATGCTGTAAAGAGGGATGGAAAACATATTTTCCAATATTTCCAGATATATTACTAAACATGGCATCATATGTTTGGGGCACTTATTGCAATAGTGAGCATGGCATTTAAGCAAAAAGCAGCATATTCCAAATTGGTATTCCAGGGGACTATTTCAAAGGTAATGGCCACTGAAGAATTACACAATTTTCAAGGTTGACAGAGAAGAAATTGTTAAACATTTTTTCTGTTCCTTGGCTCAATCATAAACCAAAAGGGAGAAAACAACCAAGTAATCAGAAGGAGATTGAGATCTGGAAGGGCAGCCATGGAGATCCTTAAGTGTAAGGGAGTGTCACTGACGACCAAAATCATGATAATTCATATAGTGGTTTTTCTCTTTATTATTTATTTATTTATTTGTCATATTTATATCCCGCCCTCCTCGCAAGCAGGCTCGGGGCAGCTTACATTACTTGGCACAATGTACCAAGTGCAATTATAACCATTTAAAATTGTCAAACCAATTTACCATTAAAGTGCTCACAATGTCATTAAGTCAAAATGGCATACCATAAGTATGGTACCCAAGTACCCGGCTCAGTGGTCTCCCAATATATCAAGATAATATGGCTCACTTTTCAACTACAACCAGCCCAATGCCCCCATGTTAGTGGTGGGCATTGATGGTAATAGTGGGTGGCTCTTAATTAAAAGCCTGGTGGAAGAGCTTCGTCTTGCAGGCCCTGCAGAATTGCAGAAGATCCCACAGGGCTCTGATCTCCTCCGGGAGCTCCGGGAGCTCATTCCACCACTAAGGAGCCACCACAGAAAAGGCTCTGGCCCTGGTGGCAGTGAGCCTGGCATCCTTGGGGCCCGGAATTGACTTAATGTTATTGCTTATAGATGAGGCTACCCGAGAGGCAGCAACTATCCAAACTGAAGTTAACTGGCCATATAGGGCTTTAAAGGTAAGTACCAGCACCTTGAAGTGAATTCGGTACGCTATTGGCAGCCAGTGCAGTGCCTTCAGCACAGGCTGGATGTGCTCCCATCTAGAGAGACTCATCAGTAGCCTGGCTGCGACATTCTGCACTAGCTGCAGCCTCCGGATTTGGGACAAGGGCAGCCCCATATATGGTTGTGAAAGTTGGACAATGAAGAAAGCTGAGAGGAAGAAAACTAATTCCTTTGAAATGTGGCTTGGATGAGAGTTTTACAGATACCATGGACCAGCAAAAGACAAATAAATGGGTTCTAGATCAAATTATGTTTAAATTCTCCTATGAAGCTGTGGCAGAACGTGCCTGCTCTAGCCTGCAGGCCCCATTCTGACTTGCCCTCCTTGAGGTCCCCAACTCCTTGGAGGGGCTTCTCCTTTTAACTCTTTGGTAGCCACCACCACCACCTGATCAATATAGGGATTGCCCACTGAAGGGATCAGGACCTTCAGCTCCCCTTCCAAGCTCCGAGGCCTTGCCTCAGTGTCTCCCGCTAGCCCAACACCTGGCTACCAAGGGGGCAGATTAATACCTTGTGCACCCCTGGGGGGATAGCCTGTTGCCAACTGCTTGCCTTCCCCCCTCTTAGGTCCCTTTTAAAATAGTGTATATGAAACAGTGAGTGACTATGTGCTACAGACTACCACTTCTAGAATAAAAAGTTTAAAACATTTATTAAAAATAAAATGTTTACAAGCATACTTTTAGCACCACACCAGATTGAAGGGAAAAACAAAAGAAGTTGGTAAATTGCAAATCCCCTGTCCCACTCTCTAAAACATGCCCTAACTAGATGTTAAAATTAGGACAGGCTCTTTATCCTAGGTGTCCTAGTTCTCTAAAGATCCTCCATTACCTTGAGGGTTAGTCCAGCTCTCTAGGCCAACTGCATGGTCCAAAATGGAAGCCTGCTCTCAACCTCAGACAAGAGGTCTGTTCAGCTCAGCATCCCAAGAAGAGAGACCACCTTACCTTTGCAAGGTGGTTTTAACAAAATTGTGCCTCCTCCCCCTTGACCCCAGTTAGCCCAGGTCAAGGCTTCTTTTCCTGTTATCTCCAGGAAGTCCCTTCCTGTTACCTGTCTAGTAAAAAGTTCTCCAAGCCTCTGCGCTCCCTGCTTGCAGAAGGGGGGGGGAGGGGGATGACTGACCATTCCTTTGTCTAAAATCGATTAGCATCTGTGTGCAGGTGAGCCGATGTGCCAGCGAACTAAACCACACAGGGAAGCCCTGCTCGTTACCAACCTCCCGCCAGGAGAAAATGCATTTATCCACAGAAGCTAAAATGACTAAGTATAGGCTTTCGTACTTCAGTAATATCACGAGAAGACAAGATTCACCGGAAAAGACAATAATGCTAGGAAAGTTTGAAGGCAGTAAGAAAAAAGGGAGACCCAACATGAGATTGATGACTCGATAAAGGAAGCCACAGCCTTCAGTTTGCAAGGCTGTTAATGATAGGACGTTTTGGAGTTCATTAATTTATAGGGTCATAGGGTTATTAATTCATAGGTTTGCCATATGTTGGAAGCAGTTCGATGGCACATAAATATTTTGCATGTTAACTTGGATCTAACTGGGATCCCCATGCAAAATTCCACCTGGCTTGTACTACATCTAGTTTTCCCATGCAAAGAAGAAGAAGTATCTGAAGAAGTGAGCAGTGACTCATGAAAGCTAATACCCTACCACAAATGTTATTAGACTTTAAGCTGCTACTGGACTCTAACTCTTTTTTACTGCTACAGGCAGACTAACACGGCTTCCCTTCTTGATCTACCCCCATGCAAAGAGTAGACTTGTTTCTTCACAGAGCAGGCTGTGGTGCATTTCTGTTATTCTTTACGATTTAGTTCCCAGCAAAGAGCTAACTTGCTTGCTATTAGAGATGCCAAAACTGTGGATTTTTTGTTCTTTTGGGGTTATTTAATACTTGAGGAGCCCTGTGTGGTTCTTCCTTCAGTTCTCCCCTCCCCCCAAACAAAATTTGTATTTAACTCTTCTGTCAAAGTGTAGACATCTGCTTTATGCCTGCTCTGATTTATTGAACTGTCTCTTGATATGTAAACTGCATTAACTACTCCGTAATTAATTATTAAGCCCTTTGAAAGAAACTGAAAGTGGGTGGCAACAGATTGTAAAATGCTTTGAGCTCAGTCCTTCCACACTCTGGACTGTAGTCTGAAGCTCTTATCTAATAGTTTTAGACTATTTATTTCTTCATTTACAGACAACAACTGTGACCAATCATTCTGCATTCTTGGAATACCAAAGGAATGATTGACTTGGAGTTGTGCAGCTTAAAAATACTACATAATTGCTGATTGTTCATAGAACTCTGGCAAGTGAAGCCAAAACACCCAGTAACAAAGGTGTGTCTCTGAAAATAAACTGCTGTCAAGTCACAGCTGACTGATGGCAACCTTTCAAGGGGTTTTCAAGGCAAGAGAGAAACAGCAGTGGTTTGCATTGCCTGCCTCTGCATAGGTCCCATCTAAGTACTAACAAGGGCTGACCCTGTTTACTACCAGGATATGACAACACAGAACTGGCATCGACCATCCAGGTCAGGTACCTCTGAAAATTTAGCAATTTGGGGGATAAGATTAAATGAAACATGATGTAGAATATTTGCATATGACAGTAATTGTTTTTGATGGACAGAGCTAGCCACAACTGAGTCTAGTGGTATTTGGGAGATTACAATGCCATGCAAGGGACACTTTCCAGGGAATAAGCCCTTTGAATAGACTTGGGCTGCTTCCACCTCATGGTGTTTTTCCATAGTGATAATGTCGTTGTGACTGTGGGTGATCCTTAGCAATGGATATTCCAAATGGTTCAGAGTAATCTTTTCTCTCTCCATTGGTTTCCCTTTCAGACCTGAGGCACAGTGAAGCTCGCTCAATCAAGTATAATGACGATGTCGCTATGCTGTCACTCAAGGCTCTTTTTTTTAACTTGTGGGAATCTCTGCAACAGTGTTTAGGAACACTGTAGTACCACTGTGTTAGTAGAACACACCAGTCAGTTTGCATGGTGCTGATTAACAATAATGCTAGTTAGGAATCCTTCTAGTACTTCTATTACTTTCATACCCTTCTGCATTGATCCACCTGGACTGGGCTGTTCTACCATTCACTCAACAATTCCATCTGCACAGGCTCTGTTCCCTGTTTGGATCACTGGTGGGAAGGGTTAGATTAAAGTCCTGTAGCACCTTAGACACCAACAAGATTGAAAGCTCCCTTCACCAGACACCAGTAGGAATGGAGATCTCTGTTCCTTTTTATCACAGTCAGAAGGTGGGAGGTGTATTGTAAAGGTGTATTGTTTTGGCCAGAGCTCCCAACAGATTTGCGGGGAGTGGCACATATGCTAGGAAACATTAACTCACAAGTAAGTCCAGAAATGAAAACCTCAGGGCACATAAACCATGGATTCCGATGTCTCAATACGAATACACAGAATTCCGGTCTAAGCGTTTCGCTGCTCGGACGTGTCTCGTCTCGCTCGGATGGAGACGCGCCAAGACCCAGCTGACGGGAGGGGTTCGAGTTCGTCCCGGACCCCCCCCAGGGTCTCTATAGGAGACCCCCAGCCTGGGGAGCTGAGGAGAGCCTCTTCCAAGGGGACGCCCGAGGAATTGAGGCTCACCTTCTTCCCCGATAGGTACCGTCACCACGGAGCCAGCATGGCACCTAGGGACGACTGCCAGAGCAAGCGATCAAGACGAACTCATTAAAAAGATTTCCAAAAGATCTCCAAGGCCACAAACTGTGAGTTAAGCAAAGTTCAGGTGAAAAATAAGTGAATGGAGCCTTGGTAGTAATTGGAAGCACCTAAGTTCGAAGTGCGGGGGGAGGAGATTCCAACCCCCCCATAGGAGTAAACTGTAAAAAATGGTTTTAAAGCAAAAATAAAGAGACTTTGAGCCAAACCAAGCGCATAAGAAGTTAAGGAAATGCAAAAGTTGCTAAAATATACGAAGAGGAATTAAAACGTATAACTTTTGCTTTGTTTTGGAAAGTTGATATTATGGCTGGGAGAGGATGGAGAGCACCGGAGAAAAAACTGGTGACCAGAAATAACATACCAATGACTCCCTCCCAGAACCAGGAAGCATCTACAGACCTTTCTTCACTGTTAGCAAATGCACTGCACCCTCTAATGGAACTGATGACTACTCTCAACACCAAACTAGACAATGTGCAAAAACAGTTAAAGCAAATGGACAAGAGAACCACAGCAACTGAGAAAACGTTGAAAAAGATGGAAAAACAGACTGAGAGTATTAATAAAAGAGTGGATGAAGCAGAGAAGGAGAGATCCTTGGATAAAACACAACTAATACAGCTCCAGCTGGAAAGATCAATGTATGTTCTATGCTTCCATGGTATATCTGAGAATAAGAATGAGGACTTAAAGGAACTCTTGGCGGTTGCCATGGCCCCACTAATGGATTACAAGCAAGAAAACTTAATTAAGGAAATGGATGTGGCGTACAGGACTTATCCAGACTTTATAAAGAAAAATAAACTCCCAGGGGAAACTTAATTAAAATTCATGAAACAATCAACCAGGGAGCTGGTGCTAAAGTCAACAATGGGAAAATCCTTAAAAATCAAGAATGAAGAGAAAAATTTTGAAAGACATCCCATTCGAAGTAAGAAAAAAGAGGAAACTATACAGGATGCTTACTTTCTCTCTGCAAAAAAAAAGGGAATAGTGTATAGATGGCTATTTCCGGAAGAGTTGAGATTTAATTACCAGGATAAAAAATATAAAATTGACTCTGTTCCAAAAGCGGAAAGATTTATGGATCAAATGCTTAATGTAAAAAAGAAGAAGGAAAAGAATTTAAAAACGGGTGCGGAGGAAGAAGAAGATGAGGAGTCCTACTCACAGGACTCAACAAGCCAAACTTCCTTGTCATCAGAATCATCTGAATCGGTGAAAGGAGAGGCCGTTCCCAAACTGCAGAAAACAAAGAAATCTAAGAAGAAAAGACTCTAAAAGTAAAGCATGAGTGCTAAGGGCAGTAATTGTGCCAAGCTAATAACTTTATACTTTTTTATAATCGAACTAATCTCTGTGTACTAATAGGTTAAAAAGGTCTATTTTTAAGCTTTTTTAGATCGTGATTTGTATTAGTCTTTACCCCTTCCCCATATCCAGTAGGAGATTTAGATTATATGTATCTAGGCTTCCCTGACCCATTTCCCATAGTAATAGTGATAGGGCATTAGTACTCCTTTCCCCATTCCATATATGTAGTGTGTAGAAAATGCAAAAAAAAATAAAAAAAATCCCCCTTCGGGGGGCCAAGAAAACGGGAAATAAGCAGAAGGGACTTGAAGTCCTAATACAGGGACTAGGTCTAATAGGCATTATTGAAACTTGGTAGGATGACACTTAGAACTGGAATACTAGGAATCAACGGTACAACTTGTTTAAAATGGATAGACAAATAAGGAGAGGAATAACATTATACGTAAAGACGGTATGTACTTGTGAGGAAATACATGAATCTGAACATGGAAGTTCAGTTGAGAGTCTCTGGGTAAAAAATAAAAGGAGTAAAAAAGATGACTCTGGAGGTCCTGTCCAACTCTCTGATTCTATGAGGACAAGGCTGAGAGTAATGTGACTTGCCCAAGGTCACCCAGCAAGCTTCCATGGAACAAGTGGGGATTCGAACCTGGACTTTGCAGATTTTAGTTCTACACTTTAACCACTACACCACACTGGCTCTCATGATGGAATAGTGTGTTGGAATTCATTTTTTTTTTTTTACTGGCATGATTACATATACAAAGTTAAATAAAAGAAGTTTTTCACTGTCTGCATTTCTTATCTTGCCATTGAAACAATGTTTGGGTCCAATGGTACCTTTATGACCAAACTTTGTTCTACTGCTTCAGACCAACATGGCTACCGGCCTGAATCTATTTTCTGGCCATTATTATTATTTGTCTTATTTCATGATTGTTACTGAAAATAGTTTTGTCGTATAGCCCAGACCTAGATAGCCCCAGCCTAGCCTGATCTTGTCAGAACTCAGAAGCTAAGTAAGGTTGACATAGAGGCAGGCAATGGCAAATCACCTCCAAACTTCTCTTTCCTTGAAAACACTACGGGGTTGCCATAAGTCATCTGTGACTTGATAGCAACAACAACAACAACAAAAACATAGAGGAGGGGAGTGTTAAAAAATGATCTGCCCCAGGTGCCAAATAGGCTAGGTACACCACTGGTAATGTCGATCCCAAAGTGGAAAGGATTTATTAACCAGACAGTAGGTGGGAGGAGATTTCCCATGCAAACATTGATGTCAGAGATAGCAAGAAATACACCATTAAGATGGGGGTAAGGTAGCGACTGCAGAAACTGAGCCCAGTATTGGGAAGAGTTCCATTATGGCAAACGATGCACAAGTGTCTTTGTATTTTCTGTCATCTCAGAGCATTTGTGCTTTTCACCCTCCCTCCCCCCAAAACCTAATTAAAAATAACCCTGGAGCTCTAATAGAAAGGATGTTATTAATACTGAAAGCTTGTTTTCCAGGAAAGGGGAGATATTGGGTGATAGAAAAGTGCCTTATGGAGTCCTGATAATGTTTCTAATTATCATAAACAAAGAAAACTACCCTCTCTTTAAATGTCATCAGTCAGTAAATTTTGGGGAGGACTCTTTCCAGGCAGGGATATAGACACAGTGGGGGAGGGATAACCAGGCAGTGGGGGTGGGGGAGCTTTACTATACAGACATGGAACACTGAAAGAGTAAGAAATGAATTAACCAGTCAGTGAGGTTGGGGAAACTTGCCAAGCACAGAAACATAGACCCAAAGAGGAAGGAATTTTTTGTTGGGTCTTTCCTATACCAATTTGACAAGGGGACAAATTGGTAGAATTAGTATTGCAATTGCGCTGTTCTGTTGCATGGGAGACAGAGCAGCGGCACCCCCACACTTCCTACTGAACATCTTCAGTCCATGCCCCCAATTGGACTACTTTTGGGTTGTATTCCTCCTCATCCCTTCCATAAACATTGCAATATTTGACTGAAACGTACCAACAGTCTTCAGGTCCCCGTTTGTAATGTTAAAGCAGCCGTGGAACTGTGCTGTTCCAGAGAAACATTTCTTTTTAAAAAAAAAAAGATGTAATTTTTTTTTTTTTTTGGCAATAAACAAAGTCATCTGTTCCTTTACAAAATATCGCAGATATCATGGTTTGGCAGGAATTTAAATCCAAATCTGACATACCCACATATTTTCTGAGCCATTTTTTAAAAGTTTTATTAGCAGCAACAGTCCCAGAAGGATGGTGATCTGCTAATCAAGGGGGAGGGAAGGGAAAAAAGAAGAGAAGGGGGCTGCAACGATCTTGACCGAGTGGGGCCTCAGTTTATACTGTTGGATTCAGAGTCCAATTCACATCAATAAAGAAAATATCACAAATCTTTTACAGCTATATAGAAGACATTCTGAGCCATCAGCATGATTGGACGGCTGCTTAAAAAGCTGCTTAACTAGAGCAACAGGCATCAATACTGAGATCAATTTTTGATTCACAGTTGGTCTTTATGTCAAAAATCCTCATTTCATCTCTCGGAAGAATCCACTCAGGACATCAAATTAAAGTTTAACCAATTAATGTGAGAATACACATGAAGGTGCCTTATATTGAATCAGACCATTGGTCCATCAAAGTCGGTATTGTCTACACAAAGTGGAGATGACAGAGATTGAACCTGTGACCTTCTGTATGCCAAGCAGGTGCTTCACCACTCAGTCATGGCCCCTTTTACAACCCTATTTCCAGGGGTCTTGTTGTAGAAAAAGAGCTGCCGGAGCTCATTAGCATAACTCATTAGCATAACTTATTTGCATATGCCACGCCCCCTGACATCACCGGAAGTGACAGAAGGCCACACCCCCTGACATCACCGGAAGTGTGTCAGAAGGCCCGGCTACTTACCCTCCTGCTTCATCCTCATTCCCAAACGGAATGAGGATCGAAGCAGAGGGCGGGGTAAAGAAGGGGGCGGGGCTTCACCACGTGACCGCCCCGCCCCCTAGAGGTTCTCTTCCGGAGCTCCGTACCTGAGAGCTCCCCCCCGACTAGAGCCCTGCCTATTTCATATATTTTATTTCTGCGTGTCTTCAGTCTGTTGGATTATATTTGTGTTTGAGCCAACATGGAGATGGCTGGTGGGTACTGAAGTTGGAAAGGGCTCATTCCGCTTCTCCACCAAAATATGGTTGATAAATCAAGCCTGCCCTTTAGAAAATGCATACCTCATCTGAACCATCTGCACAATCATAGTCTCCATCACACCAGAATCTTGCAGACATACAGTCTCCATTTGAACAGTGAAAGTCTTTCAAAGTACACGTTTGTGGTT
>NW_015166480.1:271011-286967 GCF_001447785.1 Gekko japonicus | reverse complement strand
TCCCTACAATCCCTACAATGTTAGATGCATTTTTTTTCTTAGTGCGACTATGATAAAGATTCTGTTTTGAACAGCATTGTAAATATAACAACAGATATCAGCCAAGCAGACCAAGGTCAAGTAAGGAAAGAAAGGAGGTCATTGAGCCCTACACCAATCCTCAATCACAGAGACAGAATCAAGGTTTCATTTGCGAATTTGCCTGTCTTACATTATTACTCTTTTGTTCATGATTAAAATGTTGCTATTTTCCTCCATTTCCCCCTACTTGCCTCTATTGAATAACTTTGTGTATGAATGTTTTTTACAAATTAATATATTTAGATTTATAAGATCTTCTTGGTTTCTTTAGAAGTACTTAACCTGCTTAACTGTATTCACTAGTGCCAGAGACTCTAACCTTACTGCGATCTCACTAGGGTTGCCAGTTCTGGGTTGGGAAATACCTGGAGATTTGGGGGGTGGAGCCTGAGGAGGGTGGGGTTTGGGGAGGGGAGGGAACCACAGCAGGGTTAAATGCCAGTACGTCTGCCATCCAAAGCAGCCATTTTCTCTCATATTAGAGAATTTAATGAGGAAGACAATCAATTTCAACGTAAGACCTACAGTCAATGCATTTACCCAAATCAAACTTGAACAACATGGTTAATCTAGCCATTTAAAATTCTCTTCTTGTCACTTGAGCAACGCAGGCAAAGAGCCATTTCCCCCAGGGGACCTGATCTCTATTGTCGGGATATCAGTTGTAATAGCAGGCCCAGCCTGGAGGTTGGCAACCCTATCTCACACGTTTTGCAAGCTCAAACTAGCGACATGTAGGCATCATCACAAAGTCTTTATTTTAAAATATTAAATTTAATATCTCAATTTTAATCACTTTCTGTCACTCTGCTGTGTGATTATTTTTGACTGTAAAACAATAAAATTCTAAGTCACACTGAAGACTAAACGCTGGATTCAGTATTCTTGAAATACAGCAAATTCTCAAAACGAATCCTCTGCCTTCTCGTTCCTAGTGCTTCCAAAGAAGCTGCCTGCTAGGGCATAAGTTCTCCTGCCATGGAGGCAAACATAAAACAATAATGGGGTGTAGACTTTCCAATTTCAGGGGGGGGGGCTGGGCCAGAGGCATTGCTGTGCTAGGAGCAAGGGTGGCTCCCGGGGGAGGCTGAGCACCTTCCTGAAAATTTCGGCGGGGGCTGAAGCCCCGCCGCCCCCACGAAGATTACGCCTGCAACAGTAAGTGAGGATCAGCAAACTTCTCATCTCTGCTTCCCACTGCTGCCAATGCAGCAGAGAGAAATTGTGGGGGAGAAAGTGCCATTGTGGCATCAATTCCAGCCACATAACAGGAAGTGATGTCACATGTTGTCATAGCAGCCCCCAGATCTCTGTGGTTTTACTATAGAGTTTGGGGGACTGTTATAGTATTGTAGTGATGTGTGACATGCCCTCTGGTTATACTACTTGATGTGGCACCACTACAGGTGATCCTTGGAAAGGTGTAGGTTGAGGCATGGGAGGCTGTAACAATCAGTGGGGATCAACATAAATGTCCTATTGCATGAGCAAAACAAATTACACAACCAGAATAAAGCTTCAAAAATGTGTGCTAGGGCCAATTTCTGCTGACTTGACCTTATTATAATCCACTGCACTATACCCAATGCTGTTTCTGAGGGCTCTGTGATCCTTGGATCAGATGGAAGTAAGGAAACAAGTATCTGATGAAGATGCCATGGGTCCAAGAAAGTATATGCAGCAATACCTTTGTGTGTGTGTGTTTAAGATGACCAGAAATCTTGATTTTTATTTTGGTACAACTGTTGAAAATAGCTACATTTCTGTAAATTGTATGTGTGGTTATGACAGGCCTAGAAATATCTTTGGGATTATTAACCATGATTCAATTTTACATTCAATTTAAAATATTACATATCATTTATGAATTTAGGTTTCCTAGGTGGCAGAAATTCATTTTTCCCCAAAAAGAACAAGGTATGAATGTAAAAATGTATACCTCTTATAGAATAGTTATATGAACAAATCACAGGTGGTAACATTAGAAATCACTTACTGCAGTTTTCTTCATCAGAATTGTCACCACAATCATTTTGGCTGTCACATCGCCAGTGATCTGGAATGCAGTTGCTGTTTTTGCACTGATATTCATGAGGTCCACAAGTCTTTTTCTCTGTAATAAAACATAAATATGACTTGCATTGTGGCACCTTTAATCAGTTTAAATGGTCAAAATGCATGCCACATTATCAAAATACAGTATATTAAGATATATTTAGCTAACAAAGACAGCAGAATTAACTTTTTCTTTGTGCTAGGATGCAATTTCCCACACAGGTTTCCACAAAAAAAGAGATTGTTGTTTTCTTAAGAAAAACCAAAAGTGTTAGGGACAGTGCTCCCTCTAAGCTGTGTGCGAGAGCAGCCACACATCAACACAGGAAGCCTTGCTCAGTCTGGAGCCACACAGGGTCTTGCGCTACCCATTGCCCATTTTAAGATTACAGCAGTTATATTATGCTCAGGATGTGAACTGCTCCACTCAGTAGGGAGGAAAATAGAGGGGATGTTGGTTAGGGTCAGACAGAATTACCAAATTACACTCCAAAGACTCTTAGCGAATTAAAACCAATTCTGGTTCACTGAAAATTCTTAAGCAGACAGAGGAATTTTGCATAATGTATTCAATCCAGTCTGACTAAAAAAGAACCTGGGGCGACCTTTAGTAGTTGCACTAATAGACCTAAAATGGTATAGGAATGAGCACAGACTGAGAATGAGACTATCAAGTAACCTGAGGCATCAATGACATGGTTTCTTTTAAAGTAGACAGAATTCCACACAAGCAGGGTAAAACTGTTTTATCAAAAAACTCAATAATGAGATTTTAACAGGTGATAACATTAGAACCTAACATGAAGCTAATCAATTAGCTATTATAATAAGACACCAATAGAAGATGACACTGAGAATTATGATACTACTTTGTTCAGTTACCAAATATTCTTAATAAAATATTCTTTTTTTACTCACCACAGTTTGCCTCATCAGACCCATCTGCACAATCTGGATCCTCATCACACACCCACAGTTTAGAAATGCAGTGTTGTGTGGTTTTACACTGGAAGTGGTCAGGAGAACAGCTGTTTTCCGCTTTAAAGAAAATTAGCTCTTTTAAGTACAGAAACTGTTTCCCAACATTCAGAAACTCAAGATAAAATAATCAAAACTATTCAGAACTACTTTTTCCCTAAATTTTGCAGAACTGTTATTTCACTTACTGCATTATCAAACTGTTATTCAAAAGAATATATCAAAAAGATAGTGTACTGTGGTGTTTTGCAAATGACAAATAATACAATCCAAGATTTTATCCACATAAGCAAGACACTAGCATTAGGTTTAAAGCTTCCATACTTATTTCAGTGCAGTCACTTTGTTTTTCCATTAAGTCCCTAAAATCAGAGCACAGGGCTGAATGAAATTTTGCTTCAAGATGTATAATATCTCTGCATTTGTGTATTTGATTTATATTTGGTCTCCTGGTTTTAACAGAGTACTGAGATGATGAAGCAGGGACTTACCCCCCACACTGCTTTTGTGGGCTCCGGGGCACAACAAGGGGCAGTCATGTGGCTGGTGATCTTCAGGCCGCATGGCTGGGCTGGGGTGGGTTCTGGTGTGTATAGCTGGATGCCCCCCTTCTGGGCACTGGGCATGCCAATTCTTAATCTCAGGGTCTCCCCCTTGGGTGTGGTACCTAAGAAAGCCCAGGGGGAGTTCTGCCTGATTCATCATCTGCCTTACCCCAAAGGGTCCTCTGTTAGTGATTTTATTTCCCCTGAACTATGTTCAGTGAGGTACACCGCTTTCAACCAAGCTGTACAGATTGTGCAGTCTTGCAGCACAGGCACCTTTATGGCAAAATGTGACATCTAGTCAGCACTTCGCTAGTTGCCAGTCCATCCAGATTATTTTTGTTCAGTGAGGTTTAACGGGGGATGGTATGTGGACAAGGCTATACCCATGGGATACTCAGTGGCTTGCACTGCCTTTGAGACATTCAGCACCTTTCTGGACTGGGTGGTTAAAAACCACACAAAGTCCCCAGTTGTCTCCCATTTTATCGATGACTTCCTAATTGCTGGTCCAGTTGCAACCACAGCATGCACCAAGCACCTGGCCTTCTTTCAAGCCTTAGCAGTGGAGCTGGGGATACCTTTAGCACAGGACAAGATGGAGGGCCCCATCACCCACTTAACATACTTGGAAATTCAACTGGATTCAGTTCAGGGCTCCTGACACCTCCTGGAGCACAAGCTCACTGCTCTAGTCTCCATTATCACTGAGATTAGGGGCAAGCAGAAGTGCACATTGAAAGAAATTCTGGCCCTACTAAGCAACCTTAATTTTATCTGTCAGGTGGTGTCCCCTTGTCACGCATTCTGAGCTCGGTTTGACAGTGCTACATTGGTGGTGCATGTTCCTCATCACCATAACATGGTTAATACACACACACACACACACACACACTTTCCTATATAGTCAATCTAGATAGATAGATATTAGGATCACCAGTCCCCCAGAGGAGGTAGCAGATCCACTGTCCCCATCTTCCACTCTGAGGGGCAGTGAGAGAAAAATAAACAAAACAATGGCCATTAAGTCTGTGGCGTGGCATCACTTGCAGGAAAAATCTAGAAGTGACATCACACCTCTCTAGGGATCCCTGGAATAGGGTTGCCAAGTCCTACCTCGGGAATAGCGGGGAGAGTCCCAGACATCTCCTGGAGCCTCCTGGCTGGAAGTGATGTTGGGGGTGGGGCCACAATAATCCAAGGGAAAACCATAGAGTTTTTCCTCGGATGATAGATTGTCTCCCCGCAACATGCCCGACGCAATTATGTCACCTCCGGGTGACTTGTTCCCTCCCTCTATTTTCCCCTTCCCTCTGCCACCCCACCAGCCACAGTTGGGACACTCATCTAGAGCTTTCTTCTAGATCTCATTGTATTTCTTCCCACAATGGACATTACTCCTAGAGTTAATGTATTTCCCATGAAAACTAATTGATATGAAAAACATTAAATAACTACAATTAGACACTTCAGCTTTAACAAACATTTAACAAAACTAAATCAAGATTCCTAGAAATCCTTTTGGTAGTTACCTTTTCCCCGTTTTAGTTTTTATAAACTGTTACAGATCCATAAGAGCACCTGACCTCTTAGCCCATGGCTGCTAAATTTGTTTGGTAGCTACTTACGACAATCTCTTTCGTCTTCTTCATCACCACAGTCATCCTGCCCGTTACACCTGAGATTTATTGGTATGCACTTCTGTTTCTTTGTGCACTTGAATTGACCGGACAGGCAAACATGTGTATCTGGCAAGAAAAAAAAATCCAAAAAATCAAATGAGTCTTATTAATATGATTTAATTTGATTAATAATTGTTTAGATCCATCCCAAACTGGTTTCAGACCTAGTTATGGGACTGAAACAGCCTTGGTCACCCTGGTGGATGACATGCACCAGGAGATGGACAGGGCAGGTGCAACCCTGTTAATTCTCCTGGACCTTCCAGCAGGCTTAAATACCATCACTCATGGTATCCTTCTGGATTGCCTTTCAGTAATGAGACTGAGAAACATTGTTCCAGTCCTACCTTGAGGGTCAGTTTCAGCATGTAGTGCTGGGGGACTGCAGCTCAACCCCTTGGCCTTTGGGCTATGGGGTTCCCCAAGGTTCCATCTCCATGCTTTTCAACATGCTTTTCAACTGCTGGGTGAAGTCATCTGGAAATTTAGGCTGAGCTGCCACCAATATGCAGATGACACTCAGCTCTATCTCACACTTCCAGCAGATCCCAGGGATCCTCTGGAAACTGTGAACAGTTTCCTGGGGGCAGTTTTGGAATGGATGAGGGTTAGCAAGCTGAAACTTAATCCTGACAAGATGGAGGTGCTACTGGTGGGTGGAAGGTCCTACCCAGGAAATGGGTTATCCCCTGTTCTGGATGAGGTTGTACTACCCTTAAAGGAGCAGCTTGCCTTTCCACCCAATAAATAGGTGGCAGCAGTGGCCATGGGTGCCTTTCATTAGCTTTAGCTGTTGAGCCAGATGCAGCCCTTCCTGGATTGAAAAGATCATTCCACTGTGGTGCATACCCTAGTAGCATCAAGATTAGATTGTTGCAATGTGCTATATGTGAGGATGCCTCTGAACACTGTCTAGAAGCTACACTTGGTACAGAATGTGGTGGCCAGAGTGGTGAGTGGAGTGGGTTGTAGGAACCATGTAACTCCTGTCTTGTTCCACCTACACTGGTTTTCAATTTGCTTCCAGGCTCAATCCAAGGTGCTGGTATGGATCTTTAAAACCCTATATGGCCTGGGACCAACATATTTAAGGACCAACTTCTCCCATATGAACCCATTTGCTGACTCCAATCAGCCTCACAGACCCTGTTTCAATTGCCCCCACCATCTAAGCTAGACAGTGGCAACCCCAGGAAGGACTTCTCTTTTGTGGTGCCAAAACTTTGGAACTCCCTCCCCAGGGAGAGTCATCTGTCTCCCTCTATCATTGTTATTCACTAGAAGGTGAAGACTTTTTTGTTTTGTCTGGCATACCTCCAGTAATGGTTTTTTGGTCCTCCTTTTAGTGTTTGTTTGTGTGTTTTTAATTAAATTTTGTATTGTAAACTATATTTTAATTGTTTAAATGTTCTGTCTGTTCACCACCTTGTGGACCCTGATTGGGTGGAGAAGCAGCATAAAGATGTTTTATAAAAATAATAATAATTTAAACAAATAATAATTTAAACAAAAATTCTTCCGCATGCCTATCTCTGACCAACCACTCTTTTACTGTAGGCCTGGAATCATTTTATGTAGTATTTATCATAGTCTACGGGGGTTTTTAATTTATTTAATGCTCTTAACCATGTTTTTCTCTTGCAAAGCAGAACTCAAAGTGGTTTACAAAATATTAACCATCTAAAACACACACAACAATAAAAGAGGAACAGCAACCAGGAGGTGACACTGAGCAAGTTGGAAAACTCAGTATTTCATTGGTGGGATACTCTCCCCTGACAAGTGACAGTGGGTTGCTAATATTTTAAAAATTCTGTCCCTGAGTTAACATTTGAATAGTATCTTTTACCCTTTAAACATATACCACATGATCTGCTGTTGTCTTTCCCTCTTACTTCCATAGTTTCCAAGAAACCATTATTGTCTGCCACATGATGTTATTAACAAAAATGGCCCACAGAGTGAAATTTTCTCACTCTCTTCTTTCAGAGCAACCAAAAATGTATTCTAAAATTCTGCTTCTGGGGAACCAGGGCATTCAGGAATAGCATGTCAGGAGTGTTTGGGATTCTTTTTACAAAGGGGAACCAAAAGCAACACCCTCGAACCATCCCTAACATGGTGCCCATAGGAGTGTTTGGGATTCTTTTTACAAAGGGAAACCAAAAGCAACACCCTCAAACCAGAGATTCCTAACATGGTGCCCACGGTCCCAATAACATCCACCAATGTGTTCATTGATACCCACTTCCTGGCAGTAGTACTATCTTTTCCTCACCTCATTTAAGCAGGAGGTGCTATTAAACATGAGAGGCATTGCCTTTGTCTTAGCAGGGAACACCCATTCAGAAGCAAGCAGTCTACATTATAAGGAGGATGCTTGGCTTGGCACATCTCAATGTTTTGTGACTGGGCTCAACTTCCTCAACAGGCTTTTTATGGTGGCACTCACTAAATGTTCTTAAAATTCTAAACGTTCCTATAAGTTCTAAATGTTGTAGACACCCACCTTAGACATTCATAAAGAGACCATACTTTCAAAAGTTGAACCTAAAGCTTTCGGAGCAAGGTGAACAGCCAAACTGACTCAGATATCTGAATAATAATAACTGGATACATAGAATAGCAGATATCACATAACAACCTGTTGAACCATGAGCACTGTTCCACTTTGGGTCCTCTGAAAGGTTAAGACACTTAATGGGTGTCCCGGGACTCCTTCTGGCAGTGCACTGTTCTCCCAAGCCCAACAAACTTTCAGAAAGGTTCCTTGCTTCTCCCTGGGTATCTATGCTACCACCACTTGGTCAATTAGATGTTTTTCTTGCTGAGGGCCAGCCCTCCTAGCCCTCTGTATGCATTGCCATTTGCTGGCTCCACCTACTGCCATGTGTCCTGCTTTCACTCTGGTTAGCCTTTGCAGGAACAGCTTACTGCAACTGTGCACTCCCAGGGATCTAGTGATCTACTGACCAACTACCTCCCTTCTCCTGCACTATTTTAGTTACATATTTGAGTGGGGCTTATGGGGAACAAACTTCCAGCATTCAAAAGAATAAGAAATTGATTACAAAGAATGTGTCCACACACATTCTGCAGAGCAATGAATTGAGCACACTTACAAAGTAAAGGTACATACACAGAGACCTCTGTCCCTTAGCTAAAAATACCCTGACTGTTATTATTATAAGGTAGGCTCTTTACTCTCAGAGCTGCAGAGTTCTATCTGTCATCTGTTACCTTGAGTCTCTGTCAGACTGCCTGCACTTAGCTCCACATGGTAATGACAGCCATGAAGATGGAACCCAGGTATGAGAACTTCTTCCAGCAATTCGTCCCCAGATGGAATCACCCAAAATGGACCTTGTTCCCTTTGTGTCTAGGGAATTTAACTCCTCTGTTTACCTACTTCCTTGTGGGTCACCCTTTTTCTTCCTGTCATTCCCAGGAAGAGTTACAATCTAGCATGTGGCATCCCCAAGTCTTTGTTCCCTCCTAGGTGTCACATTCTGCCAGGAGATCAGATGGCCCTTGGACTGTTTTCTGCTAAGTACCAGGTGTTTGTGAGGGCCATCAACATGATGGGGGGCCTGAGGACAATGAATCACATTCATGTTTCCTGTCCTTATACCAATAAAGAAACTTCTTGGAATTATGTGGGGTTTTTTGTAACTGTCATATAATGACCTACCACAATTGATCTCATCAGAGTGGTCCCCACAGTCATTTTCTCCATCACATATAAAAGCTGGTAAAACACAAAGTCCAGTTCCACACTGAAAACGACCTGGTTGACATTTAAATTCAGCTGTAAAATGAAACAAGTTATTGGATCATAAAATGAAAACTAATGGGTTCAACCAATTGATTGTGTATTTGTGCCCTAAATTCCATAAGAAAAAGATTAAGCCTCCATTGCATCCACTAGCTCTTGCACAGCACAGTTTAGGGTAATTAGATCCTTAACTTCCTCTCATGGAGAGAGCCCAAAAGGTTAGTAATTTGACCATTAGCTATGAGGATTTTGTGAGCTTTTTCCTGGAAAAAGTCTTATTGCTCTGCCATGATCACCTGCCCATCGTTGATACAGCATGTGAACTAAAGGCCCCTTGGCTGTCTTTGGAGTCAGTAATCAAAAGCTTCAACCAGCTTACCCAGGCCTATGTCAACAGGATCTTGGGTGCTGTTAGGCCAACCACATGCCTCTTAGACTCATGTCCCACATGGCTGGTGAAAGCCGGTGGTGAGAGAATATGGGGTCCCCTGGTAGACATTATCAATCTGTCCCTGGATTTGGGGGTACACCCGGAGGGTTTAAAATATGCTGTGGTGGTTCTGCTCTTGAAAAAGCCATTTTTGAATCCTACAGAGCCTTCAAATTACTACCCAGTCTTGAATCTGTCATTTCTGGGTAAAGTAATTGAGAGAGTGGTAGCCGAGAAGCTCCAGAGTTTCAACATTGACACATTGGCACTGGACCCATTCTAGTCCAGTTTCTGCCCTGGCCGTGGGACGGAGATGATTCTGGTTGCCCTCATGGACAACTTCCACAGACAGCTGGATCAAGGCAGGTTGGCACTGCTGTTATTGCTTGATCTTGCAGCGGTGTTCAACAAGGTGGATCATGATCTTCTGAATCACCACCATGCTGACATAGGAGTCTATGGGGTAGTCTTGAAGTGGCTTACCTCATTTCTCCAAGGCCGAGGACAGAGGGTAGCACTAGGAGAGAGGGGGTCAACTAGATATCCCTTAATATGTGGGGTCCTTCAGGGGGTAATCCTCTCTCCAATGTTGCTTAACATCTATATGCACCCCTCACCCAGCTGTTGTGGAGTTTTGGGGTGGGGTGTCACCAGTACACTGATGACACCAAGCTGTACCTGTTGCTGGGTGGCCACCAGGATGCCGCCCCACAAAATCTGGCCATGGGTTGAAGGCCATGGTGGGATGGCTGAAAAAGAGCTGGCTGAGACTGAATTCAACTAAGGCAGAGGTTCCGTGGCTGGCTGGCTGGCTGGCTGGGACTCTCGACAGTGTGCCCTTAACATCTGCACAAACTGTCAGGAGTTTGGTGCTGTTCTGGATGCCTCCTTATCAATGAAGGCCCAGAACACAAATGTTGCCAAGCTGGCATTTTCCCAGGTACGCCAGGCGAGGAAACTGGCCCCCGTTCTGTCTCGCCCCAACCTAGCCACAGTAATCCATGCAATGGTTACCTCCACATTGGACTTCTGTTACGTTCTGTAGTGAACAATCTACTGGTGATCCCCAGCCCAAAAGACATCCAGCTATCCTCGATCAGAGGACAATCCCACCCGGTGGAACTTTCTGTCAAATAACATCTGTGCCCTGCGAGACTTAATGCAGTTCCACATGGCTTGCAAGTCCTTTGGTTCCACCAGGGTTTGGGTTGAGGACAGCAATGGGTACCATCCTACTGGCAACCCCCCCAATTTCCCTGCTTCTGCTCTACCTCCCCGCAAGGCGGTGCCACTGTTGGAAATTGTAGGTGTTAGCACCATCTGAGAATGCTTTATCTACATATTATATTTGTATTATTTAAGTTGTCATACTATTTATGAATGTTTTTACCATTGTGTTGTCCACTGCAGGCTCATCTGGGGCTCTCTTGGGCAGTACCTTTAAACCAGACTGTCCAAAATAGCCTACAAAGCAGCTGACCCCATGGGAAGAACTCTCCCTATGGGCTCAGTTGGGGCTCTGTTGGGCAGCCTGGTATAAACTGGACTGGGGGGGAAAGCCCACCAAGCAGCTGATCCTGTGGGGAGAACTCTTCCCGTAGGCTCAGCTGGGGATCTGTTGGGCAGTCTGGTTTCAAGGGACTGCCCAAAAGAGTCCCAGTCAAGCTGGCAGAAAGTGTGGTCCCCCCAGTCAGCTGTTTTGTGGGCTGTCTTCTGCTGTCCCTTTAAACACCCTCTGTTTAAAGGGACTACAGAAGAAAGCCCACAAAACAGCTGAGTGGCAGGAGCGATGTGCTCCAGCCCAGCCCCTCATCTGTTTTTAGGGATTGCTGGTCATCCCCAAATTTATCAGTGATATTTCCAGGAATTTTTTTTTCTAGTTCTCAAAAAGTCTTGGGTACATTTGGGATGTCAAAATATACCCCCCCCCCCCAAAAAAAAAGTATTTTCAGATTGGGGAGATCCAAATGCACACCCCTAATTTGAACCTCTCTTGTTTTGAAAACCCTACAGGGTTGCCATAAATTGGCTGCAACTTAATGGCAAAAAAACCCTTAGCCTAATTAAGGTAGCCTTACATCACCATTGTTTTTATTTTAGAAGGAACCAATCTACCAATCTATACAGGGTACATATAATGATAAATAACCTATATATGATAATGATATATAATCTATCAACCATTCTATCCTATATATGCAGGCTTTTCCTTCAGCCCTTCATGTGTGCATTTTCTGTTAAGGCTAGGATAAACAAAGCTGTCAGTAGTGCTGGCTGTGTTTGGAGCCAGAGTATTGTTGCCCAAATACTAGAAGGCCAAACAGGCTGTCTCTTCAGAGTAACTGCACTAAAAAAAAAACAGGTTGCTTACCAGTAACTGGTGATCTTCGAGTGGTCATCTGTGCATTCACACCGCCCGCCCTCCTTCCCCTCTGCTGTCAGCTCCTGATTTTTTGATAGGTGTTGATTGGCGGCGGTGCTTTGAAGGAACTGGCGGGATCTCCGCGCCCGTCCCCTCTGGGCATGCGTGCTGGGGTTCCTGCGCATGCTCAGTGGGACTCGCGCGAAAATCCTTTGAAACATAGCTTGCTACGGCACCGGTTGGGTCAGCGCAGGCGCACTAAACCCATTGGTGTGAAGCACAGAGACCACGAAGAAGATCCTGGAGATGCTTACTAATGATACAAATCAGCCATGAATAAGCCCTGTTTAATCCATATTTTGGAATCTCATATCTTCGTTATTGGGTGCACGGGCCAAAATGATAACCATTAGTGTTATTTGAGAGATTCTCATTTGCTAGGTTTTTTCCTCAACAAAGTAACTAAATGTATTTCCTACCAAATAAACGGTCTCAAAAGGATTTTTGTACAGCTCCAAACCCACAAACATACCTCTTACCAGAATTATGATGCCTAAACATAGTGGAATCTAATTGGCATGAAAGATGAATTGCTCAGTAAGAGGAAAGTGAACAGTTTCCTGCATCTTGATTTTATGCAGAACATCACACTAAATGCAAAAATCAGCACAATTACTATATCAGAATTGCTTACTCCACTAGTAGTGAGAATGTATATTATTGTTACTCACTCTGAGCCAGTTTCGAGGAGAGTGGGGTATTAAATAAATAATAATTAAATGTTAATGATGATATAAAGGACAGGGATTATTTTCTAAGAGAAAGCAAGGAATAGTACAAGTGAAAATGACTGTATGTTCAGGTATATAAACAAAATTAAAATTAATGATTGCCTAACTCTGAACCCTAGAAAAGACTTTGTAAGTAAATTTATGTCAACTTCAAATTTGTAGGACTCTAGGCAGTCAGTAGGCAGAAGATGTTCAGGGTTAAAAATTTCACAAATGTATTCTAGTACTCTACAAATTAGTATGCACTTCTTGTTTCTGATAATGTTTCTGATAATGTCTTCCAACACTGAAGATTTGTGACGCTTCTTTCCACTCTGAAATAAACATGTGACTCCCATTTTCCTTTAAGCAGAGTATCAGAAGTGAGGAAGCTATTCTTTTTGAAGTAAAGAAGCCTTTCCTCATAAACTACAGTAATTTGTTCTGCAACAAAGTAAGGCACTCTCGATGCAAATTTATGTAGAGTTACTCCAGTCTAAGCCCACTGATTTCAGAGATATTCTGAGAAGTACCACTAATTGATCCAAAGTACCACAAACATAACTCTGCTTGTGGAATGGAACTTTCTTATCCCCCCTTCCCTTCAAAGGTGAGGGAACTTCCATGCACAGTACGGGGCATTTTGTGTGGGGTTTGCAGTGGAAAGTGGCAACCAGTGAAAAATTGTCCCTCTTCAAGTGGATGTGCACTTTCACCAGCAAAAATAGGAGCTTTGGATCCACCACAATGTCTTACAGAAATACAAAATAAATGAAAATGTGTTTCAATTGCAAGCAACCAATACAAAGGAATTCAAGACTATGACAAGGGGTATGTGGCCAATTTTGAAATAGTCAGCAATAGAAGTCAATTAAAAAAGAACCCAGAGGGATCTCCTTCCTTGTAAGCTTTCAAGAAAAGACTGGACAGCAATTGGTTGAAATGTTTTAGGTATATTCCACTTTAGGGCAGGAGGATAGACTAGGTAATCCAGTCAATCTGTGCTTTTATTTTTGTTCTGACAAAGTGTCAACCCAATTTTTAGAATGGACATGACCCAAATAAATTAGTGTACATTCAGCAGATTAAAATGTAGTTGTAGTTTACAGATACTGCATCTTTAAACACCAAGATACCTTGTAGTCACCTGTCATAGCAAAATTATGGCAGACCTCCTGCCAATTGTTAAAAGCCTTGTTTACTTCAACCTTTCTAAGCACTGATTGGAGTTCTGTGGCAGCTGTATGAACCATGAAAAGCTATCAAAACATCTGCTGATTTGACAGAACACCCAGGACACAACTACAGTGCTACTGAAGAAGCTTAGCAGTAATGCAACATATGAAATTACAGTACAAGGTAGTAATTACTGAACTCCTGTCAATCTTATTTTGTATTGTATGAAGAAGAAATAATATGAAGGGTCAGCCAAAAACATCTCTAGACTGTTAAACAGCACACTGCACTGCACTAAAAACTATCTGAAAAACATGTTGTTCTAAAAATACATGTTTACAGCACAGTAATCTTGTACATTTTATTGTATGATGATTCTAATAAATACATAGGAATAAAAACTACTGTGGAAGGTACACATAAATTCCTGTCCCGTCCCATGTTCCTTTTGACTCCCAGAAAAATTGTTCCTGGAGTTGTGGGACCCACATGGATGAACAGCTGTACACATCAAGGAGCTACAAGGTGAATGGGGAAAGGGGTGAAGCCCCCTCTTTGCTTGTCCATCTGCACAGCTGCACAGATGGAAAAAGCAGAAGGGGTGACTCCCCCCCTTCTTCATCCTGCTCCCTGACTCACATGGCTGTTCACTTATGTAGGTCCCACTATCAGGAATACTCTTTCCAGGTGTTGAAAGTGACTGCAAGTAGGGAGAGGAATACAGGAAAAATCAGTGTCCTGATGGTTTTTTGTAAGATATGAGCCAATATATTACAGTGTTGGCTTTATGACTCTTACAAATATAACTTACAATGTCTGCCATACAGCATTTTTAAAATACTATACACACTTACGACATTCTTCAGGTTCATCTGATCCATCCCCACAGTCATCCACGGTGTCACATTTCCACCAAAATGGAATACATTTGTCAGTTTTGCAGCGGAACTGCAGGGGTAAGAAAGAGTCATGAAAGCTTTGTCATATTAAAATTTTATTGAAATAACATGAATAGTCTATGTGAATAAGAACTCATAAGCAACCAACAATCAAAATTTTAAGCCTGCGCTCCTTAAAACAAATTTCTAATAATTTTGTATAACACATTTTAAAAGGCTGGATTAAAACATTTCTTTTTGCTTTATAGGTATACTAGCATTAGTAGGCAATAGTATTACCAGTGGAGGATCTGATCCTGAAATTTTTAATTCCAAATATCTGCACTTGTCAGCTAGAATGAGATATAAATGTACATTATATTATACTAGGATTAAGGCCCGTTGTGGAAATAAATACAACGAGATCTAGAAAGAGGATCTGGGAGAGTGCCAAGACCTTGGGCACTCAGTGTCAATGTGCTGTGGTGACCTCAGCAGGGTATAATGACACAGTCCACCATTTTCTCCAGAGGAACTGATCTCTGCTACCTGAAGAGCAGTTATAATTTTCAGTGATCTCCAGCCCTCACCTGGAGATTGGCAACAATTGTTACACAGGAAGAAATGACTATTTTGGAGGGTGGAGTCTATGGCATTGTACCTGTCTAAGGTCCCACCCCTCCTCAAACCTCACCCTCCCCAGGTTCCATCCCTCAAATCTCCAGAAATCTCCCACCTGGAGTTGGCAACCCTATCTCCTTCCCAGTCAATCATCAACCTACCTTTATTTCCCCCTCACTCTTCAGCTTTCCATTCCCCCCCACACACCTGCAGCCTCTTCCATGCTCTAAAGCCCTGACTGCCACAGAGTCCACCATTTTCTCCAGGGGAACTGATCTCTGCCCTCTGGAGCCCAGTTGTAATTCTGAGTGATCTCCAACCCTCATCTGGAGATTGGCAACAATGGTTTCCCAGGAGGAAAAGTAGTCTTTCACTGCAATGGGGACCGAAGCAGCTTACATCATTCTCCTCTCCCCCTTTTGACTTGCACAACAACCTTGTGAGGTAGGTTAGGCTGAAAGTCTGTGACTGGTCCAAAATCACCCACTCAGCTTCTACAGCAAGAACTTGGATCTAGCAGACCCTGCTCTGAAGCACTGACTGCTACGCTTAGGGTAGCCAACCTCCAGGTGGAGCCTGAAGATCACCGGGTATCACAACTGA
>NW_015166480.1:262735-270742 GCF_001447785.1 Gekko japonicus | reverse complement strand
CATCATGGTACAATTTAAAATTCGGTAATTGGAATCCACCTCTTTCCTTTGCATCGCACAGGATCTTCATCTTAATCCTTGGTTTTTTTCCAGCCCATACAAATTTTGAAACCTCTTTCTGCCAAGAATTTAAAGTCTTTGAGTCTTTCACAATTGGAATAGTCTGAAATAGAAACATCAAACGCGGTAAAATATTCATTTTAACCACTGAGATTCTACCCATTAACGACAAGTTTAAAGTGTTCCATTTTTTATATATCCTGTAGAATTTGAAGCCAGAGTTTGTCATATTTATTCTTGAAGAGGTCAATATTCTTCATTGTCAGTTCAATACCTAAGTATTTTGTCTTTTTGACTACTGCACATTGTGTTAACTTCTTTAATTCGTCTTACTTCACACCAGTCATATTTTTACACATCACCTTGGATTTATTTTTATTTACATAAAATCCCGCTAAGTCTCAAAATTCTTTTATTTTCTCTATAAGCAACGGTAGTTTTTGTATAGGATCCTCTACCAAAAACATTACATCATCCACAAAAGCTCTATATTTATAGGAAAACCCTTTGTTAGATAGTCCTTTAACCTCTTTATTTTCTCTAATCCGTCCAAGTAAAATTTCAAAAATCCATATAAATAATAATGGGGTACTCTTGAGTGGTGGCTGATGGGCCAATGACTGAGGGAGTGCATGGAACATTGCCACTCAAAAACAGAATTATATATGAGGAGAGATTACAAATGGGCATAATACAAGTGTATCTTGCCGAATTAGTAAAAAGTAGACATAATCCATATTCATGATAACACTCTTATTCTATATTATTTGCAGTTCTAGCAGATGTCAAAATGAAAGGGCAAATAGTTCTTTGGTCAGCTTTGCTTCATATATCTGCATCAAACTCAGTTTACTAATGCATCAATTACCTGTCATATCCATTTGAGACATGTCTATCTCAAGTACCTGCATTAAAACACTATTTATAATAAAATTAAATTAATATTGTCAGAAGTATCATCCTAAGTCTGGGACACATACTAATGAGTTCAATAATATCCTTGAATTCCTTTTTGTCCAAGGGTTGGAATCCCTGTTTGACTCTTATTGCACTTTCTCCGTAGATATGTTGTTCCATATCTAGAAGTTCCTTAGGCTAGACTATGTTCACTAAGGCTTAAAAAATATAAGTAAAGTTAGCTGGATTATCTATCTATTGGTTATCAGTATCTGCACAATATGTATCAATCACCAAACAGTGCCATAATTTTAAACAAATTGATGTGATTATAAAGGCTTGCAGGGCTTTTTTTGTAGAAAAAGCCCAGCAGGAACTCATTAGCATAATAGGCCACACCAAAGAGTAGAAACTCATTAGCATATTTGGCCACATCCCCATGCTTTCCCTTGGCTTGCCTAGGCAAGTCAGTCTTTGGACAGGCCGGGGAAGGCACAGGGAGGTATTTAAATGCCCCCCCCCCAATCCTTCCAGGCCCCCCCAGCCCCCCCGCCTCGGGGTCGCTGAGGGGGGAGGGGTCATTCTCCAGGCCTTCCCCTCTGTAGCCACGCACGCAGAGGTTTTGCCTGTAGTGGGCGTGGCCAACTCTGAAGCCAACCAGAACTCCGTTCCTGTGCGTTCCTGCCCAAAAATAGCCCTGAAGGCTTGTTGGATCCTAATCCTTGCTTCTGCTTGTGCTGCACTGTCTTCCATTGCAGGAGTGGAATATCTGCTGCAGAGTGTTTATCTCTTGTGCTAGTGTTAGAGTCAACCTCTGGTATCTAGTCTGAGGACTCTGTATTCACCAAAGAGTAGCCATTTTATGTACCAAGTTTCCCTGTAGTTCTAAACACACACGCACAAACCCTTTTTCCCCCATCAGACTGCCTTCAAGAGATGGCTCTTGGGATGGAATACAAGCATGTAAGGGAGAGTTTTAGAGGCCCAAGGTCAATTGCCCACATTCTCCACCACAATGTTAGCTATAAAATTATCAGTCTGTGACTCATGGGATCCTGACTCAAGGGAACTATTTTGCACCTTTCTAAACAACCGTGATAGGTTGGCCAAACATCACAGTACTGGAGAGGTAGCAACCTTTCCGTTGCTCCACAGATGTTCTAACACAGAGAGATTAAAGGTTAACAAGATCTGTCAAACACCCAATTCAGAGCCCAATTCAGAGAAATGATCCATAGCACATATTACATACAAATTCGTTCAGAACATCTCCTGTGATTTTACTGCAGGTCCTTTCATACCAACATTTAACATAGCAAAGACACCATCTTACTCACATGCTACCACTGATGAGGTGCTTAGGAGTTCACACAGCAAAGATGATGATGAAGCCCCCTGAAATGACTGTTAGCACCTGGTGACTCTGCCTGAGATGCCAGTGCACTTGCTCTAAGAGTACCCTGGAATGATTGCGTTGGGACCCCGCAACTCAGCCTAGGATACTAGCTCCCAGCTTCTACTAATGCACCACTAGGCTCTCTCAGTAAGCCAAAAAGTACTTAGCACTAGAGAAAAGGCTGCTCAACAAAGAACCATTTCCACAACGGATAACAAGAACGGGGAAAGGAAGCAAGAATCAAGGCTATTACATTAACATTAATTAAAATAGTTAACATTAAAATACAGCATGCTTGTTCCCTTTGAAAATCTCTGAAGGCATTATTTTTTAAAAAATAAACTTACTTGACTGGCTGTACAGTTTGATAAGCAGGTCTTATTATCTGAAGCAAGGTAAAAGTTGGCAGGACAGGCACACATATGTGTTTTGCCCGGAGCAAGGAGGCACAAGTGACTACAGCCACCATTATTTATTTTACACATATGTTTAGGCACTATAAAAGGAAAAGAGAAAACAATTCATACTTACTAATAAAGATGGGGAAATCAATAGAGTAATTTTTCCTGCTATAGAAACCTCTGGTAAACTAAAGTAACCAATTCACTTAAGAAGGCTTTTTTGTAGTACAATTCCTGGGAATAAATGACAATGCAACAATGTCTTTACGTGTGTGCGTGCGTGCACGTGCACACACATGAAAACTATTTGCCCTCCTTTTTATTCTCTGGATATCCAATGAGGATTTATTAGAGACTCTGTGAGTTCACAAGGAATCTACATGTCTACCATGAAGTCATACCAGACCTAGGCTGCCACCACCTCCATCTTCCCTATCACACCTCAGTCTTCACTACAAAGATCGACACAGCTGAAGAAGAATTGAGGTGATCATAAAGCCAATGAAGGTTGTTGGTGTGGACCTAGCCACCAAGTCAGACCTTCACATAGGTCTAGTGAAATTCAGGTGGTGAAAGAAGCAGCGGCTGTACTATTGACTCAGGTCTGGTATGACTGGAGTTCTCCAGAAACAATTTGGAACGTGGAATAATAAACCAAATGTCTAGGGGGCATGTTCGTCTTGTATAGATATTTCATTAAAATTTTGAGCCCAAGTATTGCTTAATTAGAAAAAAATATGTTGTGCTTTGCCATGCAGAAATCTGGTTCCTGTTTCTCCAGGATGGGGAGCCCAAGTATTGCTTAATTAGAAAAAAAATGTGTTGCGCTTTGCCATGCAGAAATCTGGTTCCGGTTTCTCCAGGATGGGAGCCAGTTTTAAATCCTTAAACTTGTGATGCTCTAATGTTGATTAATCTCTTGTTTTCAGCAAAGAAGTGCCAACCAAATACAGCAGTGGCGTGGAGACGAGCGGATTACGAACCTCTCGAGTACAGTTGTTCGTTTCGATATGGTTCTTTATCAAAAACCTCAAACTTCCATGATCTTCATACTTCATATTTTACTCTTCACAGAATGAAAATCCTAAATCCCAAATGCCAAATGCTTTCTCAGTAGCTCATCATATACAGTATCAAAGATAAACTTTCAACGGACAAACATTTGGGATTTAGGATTTTCATTCTGTGAAGAGTAAAGTATGAAGAACAAGAGATTAAACAACATTAGAGCATCACAAGTTTAAGGATTTACGTTTTTATTTACTTGTATGCACTTTCTCCGCAATTTTTTTGTATTTGTTACTCTCCAGGATGGGAGCCAGTTTTGCTTCCAGTCCCATTTCACATGGGCATACAAGGTCAGGAATTGGATCTCTGCTATTTGTCTTATGCAGCTAAGCCATTTGGAGCGACAGTAAGGAATGGTTTTGGCCAGTACAGGAATGGTTTTGACCAGACCTAGGGGCCCGAGGATGAAACTTCCTTGGTGGCCATCATCTTGTGACCACTCATGCTGACTAGCATGGAAACATGGCACCGATGAGCAGAATGAGGCATGGATCAAGAATAGTAGTATTACCATTCTGACCTTGGAACCAGGGTAGGCTAGTATGTGAAGAGTAAAGTATGAAGAACAAGAGATTAAACAACATTAGAGCATCACAAGTTTAAGGATTTACGTTTTTATTTACTTGTATGCACTTTCTCCGCAATTTTTTTGTATTTGTTACTCTCCAGGATGGGAGCCAGTTTTGCTTCCAGTCCCATTTCACATGGGCATACAAGGACAGGAATTGGATCTCTGCTATTTGCCTTATACAGCTAAGCCATTTGGAGCGAAAGTAAGGAATGGTTTTGGCCAGTAAAGGAATGGTTTTGGACCAGACCTAGGGGCCCCGAGGATGAAACTTCCTTGGTGGCCATCATCTTGTGACCACTCATGCTGACTAGCATGGAAACATGGCACTGATGAGCCGAATGAGGCATGGATCAAGAGTAGTAGTATTACCATTCTGACCTGGGAGCCTACTCTGTAGGGCAGCCTTTATTACAGGATGGGAAGCTTTAAATAAGATGTACAGTTAAGATGTTGATTTTAATAAACCTTAGTTTAACCTGTTATGTGATACCTGCATGTTCCTTTCAAGGTATGATGAATAATTTCACTTTTAAGAGAGCTTGTTTTGCTCTGTATGCAACATTATTTTACAATGTCTGTAGATATATTAATTTCATGTTTCATCACTTATTTAATTAATTTATTTATCATTGTGATGTATATATCGCTCAATCTCTGAGCAATAAACAGCAACAATAAAAGATATTGTATTAAAACAATTCCAATAATTTAAATAAACTAATTAAAACAATTCACAAATGACATTAATACAGAAATTAAATACAATTCACAGGGGACATTGATACATCAGATTTCAGACTGTGTCTCCACCTCATAGGTGAGACTGGGTGGGAGAATAGTTGAAAAGGGGGGAGGAGGAGGAGGAGGGAGTGCCAGCCAATATGGTACTCATCACTTTCCTCAAACAAAGGCCTGGCAGAATGACTCTGCCTTGCAGGCCCTGTGGAACAACATCAGGTCCTGCAGGGCACAGATGTTATTTGGCAGAGAGTTCCAGCAGGCAGGAGCTAGGGCTGAAAAAGCCCTGGCCTTGGTTGAGGACAGAGGGACATTTTTTGGGCTAGGGATCATCAGTAGATTGCTCTCTGCAGAGTGTAACACTCTTTAGGGAACATACCAGAATTTAAATAAACTAATTAAAACAATTCACAAGTGACATTAGTACAGTAATTAAAAACAAATCACAGGGGACATTGATACATCAGATTCCAGACTTTGTCTCCACCTCATAGGTGAGATTGGGTGGGAGAATAGTTGAAAAGGGGGGAGGAGGAGGAGGAGGGAGTGCCAGCCAATATGGTACTCGTCACTTTCATCAAAGGCCTGGCAGAATGTCTGCCTTGCAGGCCCTGTAGAACAACATCAGGTCCTGCAGGGCACAGACGTTATTTGGCAGAGAGTTCCAGCAGGCAGGAGCTAGGGCTGAAAAAGCCCTGGCCTTGGTCGAGGACAGAGGGACATTTTTGGGGCTAGGGATCACCAGTAGATTGCGCTCTACAGAGTGTAACGCTCTTTAGGGAACATACCAGAGGAGACAGTGCCAAAGATATGTGGGTCCCTGACTGATCAAGGCCTTAAAGGTCAATACCAACACCTCGAACCTGATTTGGTATTCCACTGGAAGCCAGTGCAACTGACACAGCACAGGTTGAATATGTGTTGTCCATGACATTCCCATCAGGACTCCTGCTGCTGCATTCTGGATCAGCTAGAGTTTCTGGATCAGTCTCAAGGGTAGGCCAGTATAAAGCGAGTTACAGTAGTCCAATCTGGAGGTGACCATTGCATGGATTACTGTGGCTAGGTCAGGGCGAGACAGGAAAGGGGCCAGCTGCCACAGTTGGAAAAAGGCCAGCTTGGCAACATTCATGATCTGGGCCTCCATAGATAAGGAGGTATCCAAGACCATGCTCAAACTCCTGACAGTATCAATGGCACACTGTCAAGTGTGGGAAGTTGACGCCCCAGCCGTGACCTCCCCCCCCATCACAGAACCTCCATCTTAGCTGGATTCCATCTCAGTTAACACTTTTCCAAGCATCCTACTATGGCCTCTAGACCCTTGAACAGATTTTGCAGGGTGGTATCTGGGTGGCCACCCATTAACAGATATAACTGGGTGTCACCAGCATTCTGATGACACCCCAGCCTGAAACTCTTCACCAGCGGGGCAAGGGGACGCATATAGATAATGAACAACATTGGCGAGAGGAATGCCTCCTGAGGGACCCCATATGTTAAGGGTCACCTAGTTGACACCCTTTCTTGTACTGCTACCCTATGTCCCTGACCAAGGAGAAATGAGGTAAGCCACTTCATTGCTACCCCACGGATCCCCATGTCTGAGAGGCAGTGGGTCAAAAGGTCATGGTCGACCATGTCAGATGCTGCTGTGAAATCAAGTAACAACAGCAGTGCTGACCTGCCTTGGTCCAGCTGACTGCAGAGATTGTCTGAGAGGGCAACCAGCACTGTCTCTGTCCTGTGGCTGGGGCAAAAGTTGGACTGGAATGGGTCCAATGCCGGTGTGTCATCCAGGAAACTCTGGAGCTGTTCAGCTACCATTCTCTCAATTACCTTTCCCAGAAACGACAGATTCAAAACTGGGTGGTAATTGGAAGGAACGGTAGAATACAGAGATTTTTTTTTTCAAGAGTTGTACCACCGAAGCCTCTTTCAACCTTGCTGGATAGACTCCTGATTCCATTGACAGATTGATAATGTCCACCAGGAGGCCCAGTATTCTCTCACCACCAGCTTTTACCAGCCATGTGGGACAGAGGTCCAAGAGGCATATGGTTGGCTTAACAGCATGCAGGATCCTGTCAACGTTGGAATGAGGGAGCCAGCTGAAGCTGTCGAATACTGAATCCAAAGGTGGTCAAGGGAGTTAAGTCTCAGCAGAGTGACAAGATTTTATCTGTAAAGAAGCTTGGAAATCTTTACTCTTACCTGTGTTTTACTTCCTAAGCAATGCAAAATAAAACTACTTACACTTCTTGGTAAGCAAAACCGCCAGAACACTAACAAAATGTGAGATACTGATGTGCTTGACTGAATACACATAAAATATATTTACCATCAGGTTGTCTATATGAATGATATACTTGGAGATCAGTGATGGCATGCCATGAGTTAATCAGTGATGCTTTATCTGCTCCAGAAGTTTTATGGGCACGGTTGACTGACTTGGTTTTTCCATCAGTCCAGTATACATACTCTTCAAACAATGTGAGAGCAATCACCCCTAGGATGTGTTGATTAGGAACTGCAACAGAATAACGTGACAATATGTCAGGGATGAAGACTCTTTATTACTAGTTAAAAATGTCTAGGATTTACATTAGACACATAAACTTTGCCTATTTAGGTTTTTTTAGGTCTAATTATAGTGAAGCAAATGGCTGTAATCCACAGAACTTCTGCACACTTTATACACATATTGGAAGAATTACACATATTATTTAATGTGCCAGCCTTTTTACAAGCAGAATACTCAGTTAATTACAAATATAGTTTGTGCAAAGCCTTCCACGTCCACTTGCAGAAGATGACTCAGATGCACCTAGGTTTTATAGAACAGGTTTGTCTAGAATGTATTTGGATTACATTTT
>NW_015166480.1:262450-262634 GCF_001447785.1 Gekko japonicus | reverse complement strand
CTTATACATTATGCTTAGTCAGGCAGATTGATGAGGAACTTGACTGGTGTTTCACATAGCAAATAGATCTAAGTTTGAACACAAGTTCAAGCTAACATTTGCTTGAACATGACAAGATACTGCCTGAAGAACATAGTATGTACTTTAAAAAATACAGTGACCATGCTAAAGTATTGAGGACTCT
>NW_015166480.1:262118-262314 GCF_001447785.1 Gekko japonicus | reverse complement strand
ATCAAACTATCCTGACAATTGTCTTATCTGGCACACTCTAGAGACTGCTAAAATTTATAAGGGTTGTTGACATTGCAATTAACAAATATATCAATGTATCTAAACCTCAATGAGGCCAAATCTGTGAATACTTAAATCCAGAGGCTGGGGCAATTGAGAGACAAGATAGATCATTCTACAAACCTGAGAAAAGCAC
>NW_015166480.1:261235-261421 GCF_001447785.1 Gekko japonicus | reverse complement strand
GTTAGAGTCAAACTCTGGTATCTAGTCTGAGGACTCTGTATTCACCAAAGAGTAGCCATTTTATGTACCAAGTTTCCCTGTAGTTCTAAACACACATGTACAAACCCTTTTTGCCCCATCAGACTGCCTTCAAGAGATGGCTCTTGGGATGGAATACAAGCATGTAAGGGAGAGTTTTAGAGGCCC
>NW_015166480.1:260946-261129 GCF_001447785.1 Gekko japonicus | reverse complement strand
ACTCATGGGATCCTGACTCAAGGGAACTATTTTGCACCTTTCTAAACAACCGTGATAGGTTGGCCAAACATCACAGTACTGGAGAGGTAGCATGGACCTTTCCGTTGCTCCACAGATGTTCTAACACAGAGAGATTAAAGGTTAACAAGATCTGTCAAACACCCAATTCAGAGCCCAATTCAG
>NW_015166480.1:255039-260914 GCF_001447785.1 Gekko japonicus | reverse complement strand
GGTCCTTTCATACCAACATTTAACATAGCAAAGACACCATCTTACATGCTACCACTGATGAGGTGCTTAGGAGTTCGCACAGCAAAGATGATGATGAAGCCCCCTGAAATGACTGTTAGCACCTGGTGACTCTGCCTGAGATGCCAGTGCACTGGCTCTAAGAGTACCCTGGAATGATTGCGTTGGGACCCTGCAACTCAGCCTGGGATACTAGCTCCCAGCTTCTGCTCATGCACCACTAGGCTCTCTCAGTAAGCCAAAAAGTACCTAGCACTAGAGAAAAGGCTGCTCAACAAAGAACCATTTCCACAACGGATAACAAGAACGGGGAAAGGAAGCAAGAATCAAGGCTATTACATTAACATTAATTAAAATAGTTAACATTAAAATACAGCATGCTTGTTCCCTTTGAAAATCTCTGAAGGCATTATTTTTTAAAAAATAAACTTACTTGACTGGCTGTACAGTTTGATAAGCAGGTCTTATTGTCTGAAGCAAGGTAAAAGTTGGCAGGACAGGCACACATATGTGTTTTGCCCGGAGCAAGGAGGCACAAGTGACTACAGCCACCATTATTTATTTTACACATATGTTTAGGCACTATAAAAGGAAAAGAGAAAACAATTCATACTTACTAATAAAGATGGGGAAATCAATAGAGTAATTTTTCCTGCTATAGAAACCTCTGGTAAACTAAAGTAACCAATTCACTTAAGAAGGCTTTTTTGTAGTACAATTCTTGGGAATAAATGACAATGCAACAATGTCTTTACGTGTGTGTATGCACGCACACGCACACACATGAAAACTACTTGCCCTCCTTTTTATTCTCTGGATATCCAATGAGGATTTATTAGAGGCTTCTGTAAGTTCACAAGGAATCTACATGTCTACCATGAAGTCATACCAGACCTAGGCTGCCACCACCTCCATCTTCCCTATCACACCTCAGTCTTCACTACAAAGATCGACACAGCTGAAGAAGAATTGAGGTGATCATAAAGCCAATGAAGGTTGTTGGTGTGGACCTAGCCACCAAGTCAGACCTTCACATAGGTCTAGTGAAATTCAGGTGGTGAAAGAAGCAGTGGCTGTACTATTGACTCAGGTCTGGTATGACTGGAGTTCTCCAGAAACAATTTGGAACATAGAATAATAAACCAAATGTCTAGGGGGCATGTTAGTCTTGTATAGATATTTCATTAAAATTTTGAGCCCAAGTATTGCTTAATTAGAAAAAAAATGTGTTGCGCTTTGCCATGCAGAAATCTGGTTCCGGTTTCTCCAGGATGGGAGCCAGTTTTACTTCCAGTCCCATTTCACATGGGCATACAAGGACAGGAATTGGATCTCTGCTATTTGCCTTATACAGCTAAGCCATTTGGAGCGAAAGTAAGGAATGGTTTTGGCCAGTAAAGGAATGGTTTTGGACCAGACCTAGGGGCCCCGAGGATGAAACTTCCTTGGTGGCCATCATCTTGTGACCACTCATGCTGACTAGCATGGAAACATGGCACTGATGAGCCGAATGAGGCATGGATCAAGAGTAGTAGTATTACCATTCTGACCTGGGAGCCTACTCTGTAGGGCAGCCTTTATTACAGGATGGGAAGCTTTAAATAAGATGTACAGTTAAGATGTTGATTTTAATAAACCTTAGTTTAACCTGTTATGTGATACCTGCATGTTCCTTTCAAGGTATGATGAATAATTTCACTTTTAAGAGACCTTGTTTTGCTCTGTATGCAACATTATTTTACAATGTCTGTAGATATATTAATTTCATGTTTCATCATTAATTTAATTTATTTATTTATCATTGTGTTTTATATATCGCTCAGTCTCTGAGCAATAAACAGCAACAATAAAAGATATTGTATTAAAACAATTCCAATAATTTAAATAAACTAATTAAAACAATTCACAAGTGACATTAGTACAGTAATTAAAAACAAATCACAGGGGACATTGATACATCAGATTCCAGACTTTGTCTCCACCTCATAGGTGAGATTGGGTGGGAGAATAGTTGAAAAGGGGGGAGGAGGAGGAGGAGGGAGTGCCAGCCAATATGGTACTCGTCACTTTCATCAAAGGCCTGGCAGAATGTCTGCCTTGCAGGCCCTGTAGAACAACATCAGGTCCTGCAGGGCACAGACGTTATTTGGCAGAGAGTTCCAGCAGGCAGGAGCTAGGGCTGAAAAAGCCCTGGCCTTGGTCGAGGACAGAGGGACATTTTTGGGGCTAGGGATCACCAGTAGATTGCGCTCTACAGAGTGTAACGCTCTTTAGGGAACATACCAGAGGAGACAGTGCCAAAGATATGTGGGTCCCTGACTGATCAAGGCCTTAAAGGTCAATACCAGAACCTTAAACCTGATTTGGTATTCCACTGGAAGCCAGTGCAACTGACACAGCACAGGTTGAATATGTGTTGTCCATGATGTTCCCATCAGGACTCCTGCTGCTGCATTCTGGATCAGCTAGAGTTTCTGGATCAGTCTCAAGGGCAGGCCAGTATAAAGTGAGTTACAGTAGTTCAATCTGGAGGCGACCATTGCATGGATTACTGTGGCTAGGTCAGGGCGAGACAGGAAAGGGGCCAGCTGCCACAGTTGGAAAAAGGCCAGCTTGGCAACATTCATGATCTGGGCCTCCATAGATAAGGAGGTATCCAAGACCATGCTCAAATGCCTGACAGTATCAATGGCACACTGTCAAGTGTGGGAAGTTGACGCCCCAGCCGTGACCTCCCCCCCCATCACAGAACCTCCATCTTAGCTGGATTCCATCTCAGTTAACCCTTTTCCAACCATTCTACTATGGCCTCTAGACCCTTGAACAGATTTTGCAGGGTGGTATCTGGGTGGCCACCCATTAACAGATATAACTGGGTGTCACCAGCATTCTGATGACACCCCAGCCTGAAACTCTTCACCAGCGGGGCAAGGGGACGCATATAGATAATGAACAACATTGGCGAGAGGAATGCCTCCTGAGGGACCCCATATGTTAAGGGTCACCTAGTTGACACCCTTTCTTGTACTGCTACCCTATGTCCCTGACCAAGGAGAAATGAGGTAAGCCACTTCATTGCTACCCCACGGATCCCCATGTCTGAGAGGCAGTGGGTCAAAAGGTCATGGTCGACCATGTCAGATGCTGCTGTGAAATCAAGTAACAACAGCAGTGCTGACCTGCCTTGGTCCAGCTGACTGCAGAGATTGTCTGAGAGGGCAACCAGCACCGTCTCTGTCCTGTGGCTGGGGCAAAGGTTGGACTGGAATGGGTCCAATGCCGATGTGTCATCCATGTTTTTTTTTCTAGAGTGGTATCACCGAAGCCTCTTTCAACCTTGCTAGATAGACCCCTGATTCCATTGACAGATTGATAATGTCCACCAGGAGGCCCAGTATTCTCTCACCACCAGCTTTTACCAGCCATGTGGGATCCAGGTCCAAGAGACATGTGGTTGGCTTAACAGCATGCAGGATCCTGTCAACATTGGAATGAGGGAGCCAGCTGAAGCTGTCGAATACTGAATCCAAAGGAGGTCAAGGGAGTTAAGTCTCAGCACAGTGACAAGATTTTATCTGTAAAGAAGCTTGGAAATCTTTACTCTTACCTGTGTTTTACTTCCTAAGCAATGCAAAATAAAACTACTTACACTTCTTGGTAAGCAAAACCGCCAGAACACTAACAAAATGTGAGATACTGATGTGCTTGACTGAATACACATAAAATATATTTACCATCAGGTTGTCTATATGAATGATATACTTGGAGATCAGTGATGGCATGCCATGAGTTAATCAGTGATGCTTTATCTGCTCCAGAAGTTTTATGGGCACGGTTGACTGACTTGGTTTTTCCATCAGTCCAGTATACATACTCTTCAAACAATGTGAGAGCAATCACCCCTAGGATGTGTTGATTAGGAACTGCAACAGAATAACGTGACAATATGTCAGGGATGAAGACTCTTTATTACTAGTTAAAAATGTCTAGGATTTTGATTAGACACATAAACCTTGCCTATTTAGTTTTTTTTAGATCTAACCATAGTGAAGCAAATGGCTGTGATACACATATTGGAAGAATTACACATATTATTTAATGTCCCAGCCTTTTTACAAGCAGAATACTCCGTTAATTACAAATATAGCTTGTGCAAAGTCTTCCACGTCCACTTGCAGAAGATGACTCGGATGCACCTAGGTTTTATAGGTTTGTCTAGAATATATTTGGATTACATTTTGGTGTTCTTTTAGATTGTAATGCAAATTAACGAGCTATCCTAAGTTGTTATATACTTCTAAATCAATTGAAGTCCATGGACTAAGAAGAGTATAACTCAGTTTAGGATTGCACGGTTAGTTTTGTTACGAATCACCACACTTTGGTGTTCATGCACTGAGATCTTAATCCTTTAAAAAAAATCAAACACATCTGTAATAGTAACATACTTAGATTACATCTACTGCCTCAGAAGGAGCAGCTTCTCTATTTAGTAAATGCCTTTCAGACTCACAAGTTGTTGATAGACAAGAAAACACTATTTCTTCATGGGTCTTCTGTACACTCCACTGGGAAAAATACATTATGCTTAGTCAGGCAGACTGATGAGGAACTTGACTGATGTTTCACATAGCAAATAGATCTACGTTTGAATACAAGTTCTCCAGCTAACAGTTGCTTGAACATGACAAGATACTGCCTGAAGAACATAGTATGTACTTTAAAAAATACAGTGACCATGCTAAAGTATTGAGGACTCTTGTATGAATAACTGTTGTCAATGTTCCAGTTAAAGTCTAGTAAGGTAATCTTGACCATGGCCAATACATCAACTACAACTGGGTAGAAAAGATACAAATCAGGTCAACCAATATATATTTACCTACAGTTTTGCAGTAGTTCATTCCCAATCAAACTATCTTGACAAGTGTCTTATCTGGCACACTCTAGAGACTGCTAAAATTTATAAGGGTTGTTGACATTGCAATTAACAAATATATCAATGTATCTAAGCCTCAATGAGGCCAAATCTGTGAATACTTAAATCCAGAGGCTGGGGCCATTGAATGACTAGATCATTCTACAAACCTGAGAAAAGCACCAGGTTTGCTGGAAAATCTCAAATCTAAAAAACAAAAACAAAAAACAACACAAAGGGGGGGGGTAAAACCCTAAGGATAAAAAGAGCGCCCATAGCTTTAAGAAATGGACAACCTCAGAGGCCGTTGCTAGGCAACCACACCATTTTGCCAATCGTCCAGCCTTTGTTTCTGTCAGTAAAAGGTAAGGGGAAGGACAGGGCCCCTTTCAGGGCTGTTTTGGTTTTTGAGGGAGGACTCATCAGGGTCAGGCCTGGCAGCAATCACCAGGCAACAAATGAACACACTATATGTATGACTCACCGAGGACCAGCTGCTTGCTGCTGTTCAACAGCAGCCACCCCATGAAAGCCAGTGTGGTGTAACAGGGGTCATTTTGTAGAAAAAGAGGTGCAGGAGCTCATTAGCATAACTCATTAGCATACCTTATCTGCATATGCCACACACCCCGACATCACCGGAAGCTACCCTACAACAAGCATGGAAATACAGATCAAGCTAGTATTTAGGGCTGCCAAGCCACAGCGGGGGATCCGCACGTCTTCACAGGATCCCTGTCGCGGGGGACAGCGATACACATTGCACCACCGTTGCTAGAGCGATGCGTAGCATCACATCCTGGCGACGGCGGTGCAACGCGTATCACTGTCCCCCGTGGCAGGGATCCTGTAAAGACGTGCGGATCCCCCGTCGCGGCTTGGCAGCCCTACTAGTATTGCTATTTATTTTTGTGATAGTTGCTATACAAAGCCTCCTGG
>NW_015166480.1:248129-254996 GCF_001447785.1 Gekko japonicus | reverse complement strand
ATTATGAATAACCTGACCCCTTGAGAGAGAGGTGTGCCTAAAACAGACTTACACACATGACACATATAATAACATTAAATACCAAGTTGCCCTCTTCAAGTGAATACAAGCTAAGCTTTGCCTGTTGCTGTGAGCAAGACAATTCCCAGGGCTTTTTTTTCTGGGGGAACATGCCAGAACAGAGTTCTGGAACCTCTTTGACAATATTCTTTTTAAAGGACCCATTGAAGACATCGTTAACCTGACCCCCTTTGAAATGCAGTGATCATCCCAGTTAAGTGGCACTTAAAGTGCCAGGATTCTGTTGTTGCCCTGGCCTGGATGGCCCTGGCTAGCCCGATCTTCTCAGACCCTCTGAAGCTAAGCAGGGTCAGCCCTGGTTAGTACTTGGATGGGAGACCACCAAGGAAGCCCAGGGTTGTGACACAGAGGAAGGCAATGGCAAACCACCTCTAAACATTTCAGGCCTTAAAAATCACTATGAGGTCGCCATTGGTCAGCTGCGACTTGATGGCACTTTCCACCAACAATTTTGTTGTTGTGTAAGAAAAGGCCTGACAAAACCCTTGGGGTTGTGCACTTTACTTTACACTCTCTGGAACCTTAAGTCATGTTGCCCTCATTCAGCCTCATCCAGAGACAACAAGCACATGGCCCCAGCCACAGAAAGCCACTTAACTCCAAAAAGGTCTGCATTTTACCATCATCCAAATATTTCACAAAAAGGTAAGGCAAAAGGAGAAAATAATGCCGTCTGCCTGTCTTGTCTAACAAAGTTTGAGTCCAGTGGCACCTTTAAGACCAACAAAGTTTGAATCAAGGTATGAGCTTGAAACCCCCTGAAACAATACTGACCTTGATAGGAAGACAGAGAGAAAAAAACAAATAAAGAGAGAGTCACACAAAGAGGGACACAGAGAAACAGAGGGACAGAGAGACACAGAGAGAAACACACAGACTGAGGGATGGACAGACAGACACACAAACACACACAGAATTCTGGAACCTGTAGCAAATTTTTTTTATGAGGTAACTAGGAGGAGAGGCTCATCTTAAGGCAATTCGGAATGTGATACCCCTCCAGCCTATCTTGAGGCTCTGCTGCATGTGTATTTGATATTTTATGCCAATAAAGGTATTGTATTTGTATTTGTAACACACACAGACAGAGAGAGACACAGGGGCAGAGAGACACACACACACAGAGGGGCAGAGAGAAAGAGACAAGCAGAGAGAGACACACACAGACACAGAGGAGCAGAGAGAGAAAGAGTCAGAGAGACAGAGGAGCAGAGAGAGAGACACACACACAGAGGGGCAGAGAGACACACACACACAAATAGAGAGAGAGACACACACACACACGGAGGGGCAGAGAGAAACATAGAGGAACAGAGGAGCAGAGAGAGACATGAACAGGGGAGAGAGAAACACACGAACAGACACACACACACACATACAGAGTGGCAGAGAGAGAAACGGAGGGACAGAGAGAGAGACACAATCCCCACCCTTCAAAGGCCAGGGAAGGCAGGGGGTCTCAGCAGGCCTTCCCCCACCCACCCACTTAGGCAGGCGAGTGAGGAACGGTACGGGGAGGCATTTAAATGCTTCCCTGCTCTTTCAAAGGCCTTCCCCTGCCTGCCTGCTTTGGCAGGCAGGCCAGGGAAGGCGGTGCAGGGTTTGCTGCATGTGCCCGCCCCTAGGCTCCTTACTGCCGGAGCACCGCTCTGATGCGCTCTCGCAAGAAATGACCCCTGGGTGTAACAATAAGAGTTTCAGAGTTGGATCTGGGAGACACAGGTTCAAATACCTACTGTGCCATGGAAAACTTGCTGGGTGACCCTGAGCCAGTCACACATTCTCAGACTAACCTACTTCACAGAGTTGTAAGGATCAAATGGAGGAGAGGGGAATGCTGTAAGCTGCTACAGGTCTCCATTGCGGAGAAAGGTAGTATATAAATAAAGTAAACAAAACATATAGCTGAAGATGATGGATAAATAAAAGGTTAGTGGGTGGAAAAGAGAAAATAAACATGGAAAGGTGGTGATATGGGGGTTGCCAGGAGGAGGAAAAGAAGAAATAGTGTGGGGAAGGTGAGGAACCCCACAAAAGTCATTGCAGGTTCAGTACCCCACAATGAGACTGGCACCCAGTCCAGCAGCTGGAACTGTGCAGAGTTCAGGGAGAGGCTGCCAGTGGGAGCAAAGGAGGGAAAGTTAAACACAGGAGGTAAATACAGGTAGGTTGGCTGATGAGTGGAAAGGAGAAAAAGGAAGCAGGAAAAAGGGAAGGGGAAGAGGAAGGGGTAAGGGACAGGGGAAGAGGAAATAGTGTGGGAGGGTAAAATGAGATGTCCTCCATAAGTCCTTGCAGTTTCCCTGCTTGTATTACTATATTACAGTGCACATATTTAATTTAAAATGTTATCAGCTGTTAGAATTATATTTATATAAAATCCTTGGTAGAATGGTAGAAATGTATAATTAACCAGTCTGTATGATCATTGTGATGTGTTGAGAAGTCTGTTTATGGTTATGTATATAATTTCCTTTTTTTTGTTTTGAAAATTAATAAATAGATTATAAAAAGAGAGAGAGAGAGAGAACATACCAGCACTTGGGTGGAGGGAGTCTTTCAATCTACTTTCTAAGTGAAATATGACAACCAGCATTACAGGTCAAGTATAACAAGGTGGAACAATCACTGTAAGAACCATGTCTAACCTAACAAACAGGACATTGTTTAAATGTTATCTACCTGCTCAAACTACATATTTATTCAAATATTGATATCCCAGTTTTCCCTGTAACTCAAGGCAGCTTGCAAATCATACTGAAAAGCATAATAGGGGGTGTACAAAAAAATGAACAAACAGGACATTGTTTAAATTTTATCTACCTGCTCAAACTACATATTTATTCAAATATTGATATCCCAGTTTTCCCTGTAACTCAAGGCAGCTTGCAAATCATACTGAAAAGCATAATAGGGTGTGTGGAGAAAAATGATTTCCCCCCCCCGCTCCATTATAGCCTATGGAGACCATTATAGTCAATGGGTCCCATAGGCTATAATGAAGAATCAATCCCCCAGGGGTATCTGGGGCTCGGGGGTGTGTGTGTGTTTTGAAGCTTGTTGTTGTTCAGTTGCACAGTCGAGTCCAACTCTTTGCAACCCCATGGACCACATCATCCTGTCCTCTGTTGTCCTCTGGAGTGTGCTCAACTTCATGTTCGTTGCATCGATGACACTGTCTAACCATCTCATCCTTTGTCGTCCCCTTCTTCTTTTACTTTCAATCTTTCCCAGCATCAGGGTTTTCTCCAGTGAGTGCTCCCTTCTCATTTGGTGGCCAAAGTATTTGAGCTTCAGTTTCATTATCTGTACTTCCAGGGAACAGTCAGGGTTGATTTATTTTAGGATTGACTGATTTGATCTTCTTGCAGTCCAAGGGACTCTGAAGAGTCTTCTCCAGCACCATAATTCAAAAGAATCTATTCTTCGGTACACGGCCTTCCTTATAGTCCAACTCTCACAGCCATACATTACTACTGGGAATATCATTGCTTTGACCATACGGACTTTTGTTGGCAGGGTGATGTCTCTACTTTTTATTATGCTGTCTAGGTTTGCTAAGGAGTGATGGGGCCCATCACTCCTTAGCAAATAGAAGGGGAAGTCATGGAAGCAGTTACAGACTTCACGTTCCTGGGATCCAACATCACTGCAGACAGTGACTGCAGCCATGAAATTAAAAGATGCCTGCTCCTTGGGAGGAGAGCGCAAAAGTTGGCTTGAAACTCAGCATCAAAAAAACCTTTGATATCAAAGGAGGGGAAAATGCCTTCTCAGTTCACTTGTGGGCTGTGGCAAAAATCTCTGTGTTGCCAGCTAAATTTTGTGTGCCAGCACCGCCTAGCACAGCTTAGAGGGAACTTTGCTTACCTTTATGATTATTATTCAGGGTCATTTATCAAAATATAGTGAAGAGATAGTATTTACTACACTACTGTTTAGAAATTTATTCAAAAGAAACATTAAGCAAATCATAACCTGAGAACACTATAAATGAAATGGAGATTATGCAATATTACTTTGTGTGTGTGTGTATTTTTCTGTAAATTATTGGTGGCTTTCTGTAAATATTGTAAACATACTAAAAGTAACTGTGTTTTCTAGTCTCATTAAGTTGCTCTACTTTACATTTTCTTAGTAGAACTTATTCTAAAACTTTACATGTTATTTTCATCCATCAATCAATTTATACAATATGAGCACACAACAAAGGCAAAAGTATCTTACAAAGATAGGAAAACCTCAAAATGTGCCAATAAGCCTTTGTTTAGAAGACTCCTGCCACTTAAAACTGAAGTTTGATTGACATAAACCTAAATACTTATTATAAGCAGGTTCAACATTGGGTGGAAAGAGACAAGCACAAGTTTTGTTTTGTACATTGGCTCCCCAACCTGAATTGAAAAGCAATCTCAGTACATTATATAGATCTCATGGTAAAATAGTTACTTTGTAATAAAACAAAATTGAATTGCTATCAGTACTGAGCAGCCAGACTGTGCCTAGAATATATTTTAAGTATATCTCAGGTTTCGTGATTGATTGTACAAAACCAAGGGTGCGTTCCTGCATACCTTTACACAAGGAAATGTTTGTTTTTATAGGGATGGTGGATCCCACCCAAGTCCAATGTGAAATCCTTATCTAAAATTATTATTATTGCCCTGACCTGGATAGCTCAGGCAAGCCCGATCTCATTACATCTCGGAAGCTAAGCAGGGCTGACCTTGGCAAGTAATTGGAAGGGAGACCTCCAAGAAATTACCAGGACTTGGGACTCAGAGGCAGGCTATCAAGTCACCTCTCTGAAAATGTCTAAACTCCACTAGAAGTCACCCGAAGTCAGCATGACTTCAAGGCATGCAAGCACGCACACACACACACACAGAGAAATAGCCACAAAAAATAAAATTATTATTATTAATATTAGTTAACCTTTACTGATGTGATGTAGGGATGTATGGACATTGCATTTTTCTGATTTCTTTTGTACTGTATGCTTGCCAGTTATTGAGTTCGAAGTTTGAGCCTTTAGATTCCTAGGAATTGACAGCTAGCCGTGACAGGTTTGTGAAGTTCTTTGCTGACAAAATCTTCCAAATTTGGCTATGATATGACTGAAATACTAGCAACCTCCAAAGCAACATATGGTCCCTTTATGGATCATTTTAACCCAGTTACTGTGATGGATGGTGACAGGAATCCCAGAGCTGACAGGATTCCACAAAGCTCAGAAGAACAGAAGAACACTAGTAGTCAGCATACGTCCATCTCTTCAGATAGGATGGAGAATGGACAAACAATGAGCTCCAGTTCCTGTCTTTGTCTCCCAGAACTGACACTACTCCCACTGCCAGACCTCCCATGCCTCAACTGCAGTCCAATGCTGTTATTTGTCAGTGATCTTGGGAAAGTGCATTTTGTTACCCCTTTCATTCTTAAAATGTTTCCTAAACAATATCATTTTATTCTATATGAAAGAAGTAATTACATAAAAGATTATCCCTCAATAAAGGTTTAGCTGTCCACAGACGAGACCCCCCACCCCTTCCCCAAAGGTTAGCCTTGGTCAAGGGATATGGACATATCAGCATATAATGAATGGTTGCTTCCCTGTTTGTCATGGGAGCAGTGTTGTCATCATGACTGATGGAGGTTGGAGAGGTCAGTATGGACTGTGCTGTGAGCACCTTTGTATGGAGTTTTTGTTTCACATATTTATTTAAAATATTTTTGTCCTGCCTTATCTTTTCTGACTCAAGGTGCTAACAAAGCACCAATACCTGCAAGGACATGAAAAACAACAAATATCATCCCCTCTGCTAAGCAAACATAGGACAGCAACTAGCGGTGTTGGCTGTATGCTCACATCAATGTCCTAGGGATGGGGCTGCAAGAGTAGGCATCCACTGTATCAAAGGTATAATTGAACAAGGCTATCAGTGGCTAAGAAGGATTAAGGTAACTAAAATAAAGGCAGATGCCAGGCAGTTATTTATACAATTTAAAAAGAACAATTCCAGGTTTCCAGGGTTAGTTTATACAGCGGCAATCAAATGACTTTCATTTTGGAATAATTTTATAAATATTTTTCAGTTTTTAATTATAAAAAAACATTTTACTGATTCAGGGAGGAGGAATACATTTAGTGCATACTACTTCATACATTACACAGAACTTGCAATAAATGTTCTGTGAATGTAAACTGCTTTATTTAAAAAAAAGATTTATATACATGCATCTCAATATTGCTAACTTATATTGGTATTGCTTTGCATCCTTTTTGTCTTTTATTATAAATATATATATATTAAAAATAAGTGGCAGTTTTAAAGAACAAGCATGGACAGAAAATGCAACAGACTCTTTGGCATCATTTCAGGCTCTCTGACTTTCAGGTTGATATCGTCTCCATAGAGATATCCTCCAAATTCTTAATTAAAAGTTAAAACCATATTTTTTTCTTCTGTATTACTTCAGAGTATAATGACATTAATGGATTTAGAAAGGTGTAACTCTACTTAGGAAGCCACTACTGGTATTTTCAGTGGTGTGCATGGATATATCTCAGGAATTGACAGCAATGACGGAGCCAGCCAGAAGACATCTACACCGGGCAGTGACGGCGCGTGCAATTAAAGTGAATATATGTTGTCTTCCCTATCCCCTACGAACATTGTTAGTCCCTTGTCTATATATGGAGTAACTGTACATCGCTTTGAGCCCACTGGGGAAAGCGATTAATAAATGGAAAGTATTATTATTATTATTATTATTATTATTATT
>NW_015166480.1:216573-248062 GCF_001447785.1 Gekko japonicus | reverse complement strand
AGGGAAACAAAAAGGAAAATTGTCTGAAGCATAAATTCAGAATGTGGTATTCCTGTCAACTTTGCCACAAATCTTCCACTTTCACCAAATAAATGTTTCCCCTCCCCCATTGTCTTCATTAGATAACAATAATAAAAAAAAAATGGTGGTGAGAGGAACCTAGTGAGGATTACAACCCTTGGCGTTTTACTGGGTTGTCATACAAGGTACACAGATTGCCACTAGTACTGCATTTGATTTAGAACAGGATGTAAATAGTAACATGGTTGGTTTATTAAATATTGGTCAAATTGTCCATGTAGTTATTCACAATTTTAAAAAAGATTTACTGTTTGTATTTGAGCGCAACTTTAAATGAACTGATGACATCTCTTTTATTAATTAAAATAAAAGTGTGTTATTGTTTTGGATTAAGGCAATATTGGTTTTATGAAATCAGATTTTCTAAAATGTTCTACAGTTTTGCGGATATATTAATAATTTGTAGAAACTGATATGTCCATTGCTTAGAATATTTTACGTCTTTTTGTACAAGGTTAAATTACCGTAAATTCCGACATTGATAAACACAGTTGTAAAAGTGTTGACTTTTTAAAATGTTATATTGATTTTAAATAATACAAGCTGGTAACCCACAAGGACTTGCAAAGGTCACTTAATTTTCTCCTGCATCCCCTTCCCAAAACTATTCCCTCCTTCTCTCCTCCTGGCAGCCCTTATCCTTTCTCCTTTCCTTTTTTCCTTCTCTCCTTCCTGCTCACAAACTGACTTTTCTTTTATATGCCCTCCCACTCTGGTCTTCAGCTTTATTTATTATTCATTTGCTTCATTTATATGTCACCCTTCTCCCCAGTGGTGTCCCAAAACAGTTTACAACATTCTTGCCTTCCTTAGTTTATGCTCACAACAACCCTGTGAGACAGGTTAAGCTGAGAGCGAATGGCTGGCCTAATTTTACCCTGCAGCTTAGATGACAAAGTGGAGATTCAAACCTTTGTCTCCAGGTCCTAGTCCTCTAACCATACTACCACACCGGCACTCAGCCAAGTTGCAAAAGTCATACAGTAGCAAGCTGCTCAGTTGAGTTGGGCAGCAGCCATTGACAGTGCTGGCCAAGTTGTGTGGAGGATGCCATTCAGTCCAAGTGAGTGGTGTGGCTAAGTCGTAACCACCACACCTGGATGAGTTGCACACATTGCACGGTAGCAAGTTGTCTGGTGGTTGCTGCTGGGCCTAGCCCCTGTGAGTCCTCTCATCAGGGCAGGAGGGAGGTAAGCAAGGGTGTACTGGAAGGCCAAGTTAACCCCAAATGTAACCTTCCTCCTATCTTTTCCTGACAGAAACCAAGGTTTGAATCCTGGTAAGACTGTTGTGGTTGTATAGCAATCTCCAGTGAGGTTGCCTTTCTTAAAGGTACAGGCACAGCTTCTATTATTGGGGGGGTGTTTAACACCCCCAACTTTTTTGTATAGTTAGATTTCAGATATTTCTGCAAACCTGGGGTTTTTCTCAGGTGTGTAGAAAGATTTGTCTTGTCTTTTTCATGGCTCCAGGCTCCAGTATTCACACAGGGGTCACATTGAAAATAGATATATTGTTTGTGCAGTGAATATATGCATTGATTTCTTAATCAATTAAAAAAGACAAAATGTCATATGTTTAAAATTCTTCCTGTGCTACAGAGTAATGCATTTTATTTGTTATTTAATTGCTTTATATATTTCTTATTTGCTGTTCAACTATAAAAAAAGCTTCTTAAAACATTTTAAAATGGAGGCATGCATTAATATTAGCTAACATTAGTACTATTAATAATCTCTGGTGGAAAAGCTGTTACAAAGTCAGAGAGACTACTCTTTATGCTATACATTCTAATGTCTTGTTGCTCTACAATATTTGTGAAAATATAAATCATAGGAAACATTTTTTACAAAGATCATACATAAACTACTTAAAGACTTGAATGTCTTAGAAATTACTAACCTTTATTTCTACGAGAACCATCCATGTTAGCAAATTCAATATGGCTTTCATCAGCCCAGTAGAGTCTTTTGTTCACATAATCTATTGTAAGAGCCATTGGTCTAGAAATCTGTGTTTCTATCACAACTGTCTGGTTAGAACCATCCATGCCAACTCGGCCAATATGAGGATACTCACAACAATCGATCCAGTACAAATATCTAGGAAACAAAAAAAAATTAAGTACTTTGTTAATGATAAAGTAACTCATAGTAACAATATATGTTTATCCTGCAATTATTTGTTAGGTTGCAATCTTGAACTAATTAGAAAGTGTGGCTTGCTTTCAAATAAAATACTTTGGGGCAGGATGCTGCTAGTAAATTAACTAGATGGCTGCCAAGTAGGAGTTATTTGACTTAGTTCCCTGGTAAAAAAAAGAAAAGTAAATGGATAGAGTACATCAGAGAATAATGATTACTTCCTTTTCAAGTAATGCCATATGGGGGGAACCCTCCTTTTACAGTGGTATAGAAGAAATACTAATGAATCAAGTACTGCATTGTCATTCCCATGACTTGAAAAAATTATTTTACAGCAGCAAGATCTATGATATGATGGCTTATGCTCTCCAAGTTCACCATTCAAAAGCAGCTTAGAAAATAATCAAAAACAATGCATGAAAATTACTTTAACCCTCCTCTGCCTCTAAGAAGTGCCTTGGAACGACTAACAGCCCAACTACGCATTCAGGTTCTTAACACGTTGCATTTGGGATCTCTGGAGGACTGGCTTTAAAAAAGTGAAGGAGAACCCAAAAGGGCTCGCAACACTACTGCAGGGGGAGGAAGGTCTCCTGTCACCCCTGCTCAAGCCACTGTTCTGTGCAGAGACAGTGTTAGAGGAAACGTATTTCCCCATTTTTGCGGCTTCAATTAGAGTGTTTTGTGCACATAAAGCAGCAAAAAACAGAGAAATAACTCCCTCCCAGCTCTGGTATGGAGTTGGAAAAATGGCTTGGCAGGGGGAGTCAGGAGCCCTCCCCCCAGTGGCAGTGTTCAGAACCTGTTCAGGCTCTCTTTTATTTTATAAAAGCCATTCACCTCAGCTGCTGCATGGCTGTGGTAAACCTCAGTTGGCTTCAGGGAATTCAGACCCAATGTTAAAAACCCAAACATGTTGTTTGGTGTAAGGTAAAGAGGATGTTACCTATTGCATAAAAAATTTGTAGGAAGTGGCACTAAACAGCAAACAAAAGTCTTCAGGTTTGCATAGTTTACTTATCCAAAAAGATAATTGCTCCAATATATGCTAACGGATGCCAACCCCCCGGTCCAGATGGGGGTCCTCCTGCTTTTGCAGGCTCCTCTCCACCACCAGCCAGCTGGCCAGCAGGGGAACCCGACCCTCAAATGCCCCAAAATGCAGCATGATGATGTCACCCACTAGTGACATCATCACACCACTGACTTCACATGACAACACTCTAGTTTTTGAGCAAAAATCTATGGTAAATTTGAGCTCAAACCATAGAGTTTTGCTCCCAAACTAGAACATTGCCGTGTGATCTCAGCAGCGTGACGACATCACGTGTCATCACACTGTGAATGCTTTGCATGCAGCAGAAGATCCTGGAAAGGCACGGGGATACCCCCACTGGAAATAAGGTAGGACCTGGAAGCCCTATATATGCTAGACAATTCAAATCTTAAAAATACATGTGTATGCATGCATACATATGTGTGTATATTCCTTAATGGATGAAAATAATTAGAAGTTTCCTGTAGGATTTTTTAAATTAAATTGACAACAGTACTTTAGTGGAAAATTTGAAGAGGCAGTAACTGTATATTTAATGAAATGCATGCAGAGAACATATGTTGTGAAACTGCACTTATGGACACAAACACAAACCATCACATTTGTGTTTTTCTGCAAGTTTATCACTACTTAGAGGTAAAATTACCACTAGAATTACTCTCTTTTGGAGGATATGTAGGTAGGCCATCTGGAAAAAAAGAGGAAGAGAATTCTGAATCTTCCACTTGGTCATTTTTAAACATTAGATGATCAAAGCTTTGATTGCCTCTTGTATTCTCTACATAAATGAACCTAAAACATTATTCTCCATAACTTTTGATTATGAGAAGAAATATATTTCATAGTGATAATTAATCTAACTAGATATGAATAATTCACTACTAATTTACACTGTAACTCCATACCCAACTTGAGGATCTAAAGAGAGATCTCTAGGGAACTTCACCCTTTTGCTCACAAGAACTGTCGGGTACAAGCCATTGAGTTTTGATACTTCAATAATCCTTTTTTCTGTGTCGGACCAATAGAGATTCTTCCCAACCCAGTCAACTGCTAGTGCATTAGGAACCGCTGTGTTATGAACTACCTAGAGGAATTAAAACAGTATAAGTAATAAATACTCAAAAGATCCAAAAACAAAATCTTGTTTTATAAAAACATTGAAATGAAAAATGTATCCTTCAATTTGTGTTTGTACATGTGCATGTTTGTGTGAAGAGAGAAAGAGAAGTTATTTAGAGTTATACTAAGCAATAAACACTCTTCTATGTCCTTTGAAGTCAATAGGTTTATAAAAACAACGTTTGAGTTCAGTGGCACCTTTAAGACCAACTAAGTTTTATTCAAGGTATAAGCTTTTGTGTGCATGCACATGAGCCTATACCTTGAGTAAAACTTTGTTGGTCTTAAAGGTGCCACTGGACTCAAAATGTTCTGCTGCTTACCAGCATAGCTACTCAGCTGAATCTAGGCTTAGAAAAGTATAACTCTTGTTTAAACTGCTAGTTAATGTTGCAGTTTTAAAAATTGATGGTGAAGGGATATATTTCTTGTGAGACATAAATCATACAAATAAATTTCCAAACTAGAATGTTACCATGTTATAAAAAAATAACTTTTTTATGTTTCCCCAAGAGTGACAGCTAGTTAGAAATGTCAGTTTTGATAAGAATAAAACCATGAGTAATATATGCTAAGTATTTTCCTATGCAGAGAAATAACTTTTTTTGAAATGTGGTCTGTGATAAAGTTACAACTATTTCTCCAAAATAAAGAGACTGCCTTCCATCATCTCATGTAGGAGTCTTTATGGATGCTTATCATGGACCAACAGAAGTTCAGAAAGTTTCAAATACCTGGTCCACCTAAACTTGCTAGAATGTACTAGAGACTAATCAGAAGCTCTGATGCACCCGTAGAGCTTCAGGCAAACAGAGTATTCACATCCACATATATGAGACAGAACACCATAGTTACAATGCAAATAGACATACAGAACTGATCTCTTCAAGGACAGCAATGAAGGAAGCTTTGTGTAAGAGTTCTGTTTGCAGATCTCACACCTATAAGTATAACCTTTTAACTTTCTGGAAGAGGTATAATAACAAAGTACCTGTTGTAAGTGACATGCAGAATAAATGTGAAGGATATAAAATGTGATGCTCTGTTCAACATTAACAAACACATGTAATATATACTGCATGTTCCCCTACGTCCCATCTCTGATCAACCCAGCAAAACATAAACTATACTTTGATTAAACTATGTATCATGTGACCAACAAACTTTCTCTATGTAATAGCCTTATTAGTGAAGAATGGCGAAAATGTTTATTTTACAGGATTGTCCAATCCCACATTTAACTTGAGAGCTCATATCTATCATTATCCCGCTTCTCCTATCTTATGTTGCATTTATAATAATTCTAACTGGTTTTTACTGTGCAAATCTACAAACAAGCTGCTTGTTATATAATACTGCAATTTAAATAATATTGCTCTTTAATTCCATGATTACTTCCCAATCACCTTGACATCACTTCCATTCAAATTCATTCTATTTATTCTACTGCCATTAGGTCTGCTGGAATCAATCCAATAGATGAATTCTTCTCTGTAATCAAAGTCTACTGCGATCACATTGTTCAGACCCTATAAAGAAAAACAATTTTTTTTTTTCTGGAAACAATTTAATACATTGAATATGACAGCTTGTATAAGACACTACTCAAGTATTAATCAAAGGAAAAAAATACAATACACTGTCTCTTGCACATTTTAAAATCTGATTTATATCTTAAATATAACATTGCATGAAAATGAAGCTGCTAGATTGTGTGGAGTTAACAATCATGTAAATTGGGAACTCAAAACCAAAAGAAAATCGTTTTCTTCTCACTTTAGATATGTCATACAACATTAACTTTGTTCAGCTGTTATTTGGAGTCACATTCTCCTGATATTTTATTACACATCAATGAATTGTTACATTACAATTCATTTAACCTCAAGTATGTTATGAAAAATCTCTTACTAGGGTAGTTTTGATTGGTGCAGGTACACAAATGTTTTTGTTATACAAACCTATTCAGGAAAATGTACAGCCAATTTAGATATTCAGGAAGAATGTGTAACAATTATCATAGGAAAGTATATCTAAGGCTGACATACTTGAGTGCTCCCTGACATCAAAAACTCCATTCACGAGAAAAGCTAGTAGTTCTAGCACAGGCCCTTGTTTTCTACAAACTGGCACTTTTAATGTGGTAGATCATCCAAAACCCCGTCTCTCATCCATCCTCTTTCAGTGAAAGCTTTAAGCACGCACTCCCCTTCTATAAACCAAAAACCACATTCTGTTTCCCCATCTTTCCTAATTTTTTAATTTAAAGAACACGTTAGGAAGATTAATCTAGCAATCTAATTCATGACAATGTCTCTGGAATGCTTATTTCATCATCACAGCAAGACTGTCACATCAGAGTGGAATATTAGGCAAAGGACTTGTTTTTAGCCTAGTACAATTTTCTTGATTTACACATAGGTAATGGTATTCTAGGTGTGAACACTCTACCAATTCAGTTATTACAGTGAGAAGATAACAAGTAGGAACCTGAGAGAAACTCATGGAGAAGTGAAATCCTATACTCCTGTCGAACCTTATATCTTTCTCCCTCACCAACTTGCCTGTCACCCAGAGCCTCAAATAGCTGGGCCTGGAGAGAGAGACTTGGATAAGGATGCATGCAGGATGTGCTTTCTGCTAATTAAGTCGATTGCCATCACCACTAACCTCCTGAAAGTGGTGGTTAGGAAATGCTCTCCACTCCATTCTCCTCCCTTTCAACAGGTTTCTGGTAGCATTAAGAGGCTTAGAACAGAAAGCACAAATAATGTCCTTTTGGTTTCAAGTTTAGCTCCCTCTGTCCAGTTGATTGGGGTTGGCTGCTTCAAGAATTGTCATCTCATGTTCTCTTCACTGCCACTTCCTCATCCCTCCCTTCTCCTCCTGCCACCTCCTCTTCTCACCACACCTTGTTCCTGCTGCTTTTCTCTTCCTTCCCCCAACTCTCCCATTGTTGCTATCGCTGTGTCCTTCTCTTCTTCCTTATTTCTTCAGATCCCTTTTTTAAAGTCCCCATTGTAATATGGAGCATGATGTCACAAAAATCTTGGTTGGCGTTCTGTTATTTCAGTTGAAAGCTCTGCAATAAGGCAAACAGTGCTTCTTCACTTTATTTTTTAAAAAAATTAAAAAGTTTTTGGGGTTTTCCTCAAACCTGCAGGCTCTCCTGGGTTTGTAGAAATATCTTATTTCTACATAGCTCTTCTGTATTTTTGATCTGCAATAGGGGGTCATGTTCAAAATTAGATATAAAGATAATTTCAAACTATTTTAATATAATAAGCACCTAGAATTGTTTCCTGGAATTGTTTCCACCCTGAAGCTGGTTGTCTTTAGGTAGAAACCAGGTAACCATCCTACTTTTTGCCTGCCACCTCAAAAAAATTTCTTTGTCCTACATTTTATTGCAAACTTGTGCCCCTTGTAGAAAGATATGTCTTGCCTTTTACAGCGGCAATCATCAGATTTAAGTATCTGGTCGACTTTGCTAATCGAATATAAGATTGTGAAGCAAAGCACCCTCTGTTCCCTCCAAAGGGTTAATATGAATACTAGTGGGCCTATTCCAGTTTGCAGGTGTTCGTAATTGGGCCTCTCTGCCTACTCTTAGGCCAGAGCTAAGAATGTGATGATAGGCTCTTCTGGGAAACTTGTGGTCCACTGGATGGGAGGGGAGAAGTGTGAGCAATGTTGTAATCTTCTAGAGGGTTCTAGCAAGTGTACACCCTGATTGGATGTGAAAAACCACCTGATGCCAAATGGCCTGAGACTATTATTGACCTAGAGGTCAGGGAGAAGCCATGCTGACTTTTTGATTCTTCTGAACTGAGGCCTGGACTATGCTAAGCTTGCATTGCAATGAACAGCTATGTAGATGATGATTAAGCCTCTAACTTGGACTCTAAGACTTCAAGATAGTGCCATTAATACCAGGTATGAGGTAGGCAAGTTAGCTGTTTTGTTTTGTGCTGCAAGGCTGTAGAGATGTGTTGCCTAGTATCAGGTCTGTTCTTTAAATATTTAATAAATCTTATATATTCTACCAAGGTCTGGTTTCTTGTGTACACTTAGCCCTGGGAACCCACCAGGCCCAGGCTTGGGCTTCTTGACAAAGATACTAACATAAATACACACAGTCTACACAGAATTAATAGACTTACTCTGTTACTATTAATAAAGTGAAAAGAGAGTGGGGTAAAATATCAAATACTTTCTAAATAACAATATGCTAGCTCACACAAAACACCAGTCCAAATCTGAATACTATAAGAACTTAACTAGAACAGGCAATGATGCCCTCCCCATTAGCCACTGAGCCAATTCAAAGGTGAGCATTAAGCCCCTAATTCTTGTCTAGCTTGGACTGAAGAACCGTGTCCTGCCCCACCTCACTTGCTGATGCTGCCAGCTGGCCAGCCAATGAGGAAACAAGAGGCTCTACTGTTTCAACAAAGTCCAAGGCATACACAGTGCACCCTTGTTTGGGTGTTTGATATCTTATGTCTATATTTCATGGTGTACTAGATATGTCTCTGATGCTGTTGAAATAGCACCTAAGGTGCTAGAAGAGGAGGAAGGGGGCAGAGGCAAGAGAACTCTCTAACTAAGTTGGTTTTAGGTAAGGTTAGCAGGACGGAAAGTTTCTGAATGTCCATCCAAGTGTTCAGAACTGGGCTTGCAATAGTGAGATGTGCTGATCTATGCTATAAAGAACGGTTTGTTCAAGCCCTATTCCAAGGCAAGTTCAGATGAGAGAATAGCCCATCACAATGCACATTTTTATTTCACGAAAATCTAGCAAGTGGACAAATTATATATAATCATTAACTGCTTCCACAATGCTTCCAGACTATAAAACACACTTCAGTGAGATCCATTACTGAGTTGACACCACTTCAAACTGAGGAAAAGTGATAGAAAATTATCCATCAATTTCTTCAAATGTAAGCTAAGTGCAACCATATTTGCAAGCGTTGTGTGGACATTGAAATGCGCACAGAAGGGAAAGATCCTCCTTATCAGAAGCAACTTATCACCAGAAGAAAGTAAGAAAGTAAGAGAGATATCAGGAATTGTAATAAAAATACTATTATTAAAAATAAAGATTACTTCCATTCTTTTCTTTTATTGCCCCATGGGTAAATTGTGCAGAATTCTAAACAGAATTCCAAGCATCTCATGAATCTGAGCCTTATTTGTGGAGAATTTGGGGGAAATTAAAACACTCCAGATTAAAGCAACAGTTGAGCGAGCACTTCTTCTGGCTGTAAGGAAAACTGACAATCTCAGATGTCTGAATACACATACAGCCCCTGTTGGCTCCAGTGGTTGTTCCATATCAAGTCTTGATTGAAAAGATAGGAAGAGGAAAAATACATTTCAGTGTTTGATGTCACAAACAGATTTTGGTAATGTTCAAAAAGGAAAATGATCAATGGAAGCTAACATTTACTTTTGTAGGGATACTGTTCCCTTCAAAAATGCCTCAGGGCTATCATTGTAGTTGTACTCAGTTTCACAGTAGACTGACAGAGCAGAAAAAATAATAATTAGGCAGGAGAATTTCTGATTTAAATTGATAACATTTCACTAGCATCTGGAACTGAGGAGCAACATGAGCAGAAACTAGGGAAATTATTTGGAATAATGCCATAGGTCTTTTCTGAACCCATCTGTTCCCCCGCAGTTAGTCCACAGCCACATTGGAAGCCACATCTCCCTCTGCATTGCATCCTGCTCCCACTTTTCTCCTGCATCGCAGCTCTTTCCATACTCTGCATTGTTTTATGGCTGTTTGGAGGTGACTTCACAGTCATCACGGAGTTGCCCAGGGGTATCTGAAAGTGGTTTCTCCCAGGACCTTTTTGCTTTTTAGCTTCCGATTCAGAAGGAATAATAAGCAGACTATTTGACATGGCTTTAGACATCTCCACCCATTCCCCCATTCTAATTTCCACTTCTATTTAATTTTCACCTAGCACACAACTAGGAGGGCAGGTATAGGCGCAGCCTGGGGAGGTCCTCTGGAAATTTGATGCTTCTAGCTTGCGGGGGGCGTTTGACACCCTCCTCCATCTTTTGTACATTAGACCCTGGGGAGGGATCTTTTCCCTTCTCCAAAGCCAGTCTGCACACAACTAGGAGGGCAGGTAGAGGGGCAGCCTGGAGAGGTCCTCTGGGAGTTTGATGCTTCAAGCTTGTGGGGGGGGGGGATCTGACACACTCCTCTAACTTTTGCACATTGGACCTTAGGGAGGGATCTTTTCCCTTCCCCAGAAGCCAATCTGCACACAACTAGGAGGGCAGGTAGAGGGGCAGCCTGGAGAGGTCCTCTGGGAGTTTGATGCTTCAAGCTTGTGGGGGGGGGGCATCTGACACACTCATCTAACTTTTGCACATTGGACCCTAGGGAGGGATCTTTTCCCTTCCCCAAAAGCCGATCTGCACACAACAAGGAGGTGGATGTATTAAAAGGAATGTCAGGATTGCCCATTGGAAACAATGGAAGAGGCTTTAAGGCCCCTTTTTCAATTAAAACCCTTGGGATGCCACCCCTCCCAACAGACCAGCCAGTCGCTGAGCTGGCATCCCTCTATGGGTCATGCATGCCTGGAGTAGCTCAGTGGCAGCTAGCCAAAAGAGATGGGAGAGCAGGGAGGAAGAGAGAAAGGGGAGGGTGCAGTGTGCCCCATCCCTTGCTTACACACTTGGCCAATTCAGTGGCAATGGGACACCCCCTCCACATCTTCTCCGATATGTACCCGGGAGAGCCTTATGCTCTTTGAACAACAACTTGCTGGTGATCCCTGGTCCTAGAGATGTCCAGCTGTCCTCACCAGGGCCAGAGCCTTTTCAGTCCTGGCCCCAACCTGGTGGAACTCTCTGCCAAATGACATCAGGGCCCTGTGGGATCTTATGCAATTCTGCAGGCCTGTAAGCAGAGATGTTCCACCAGGCTTTTGGTTGAGGGCAGCAATGGTTACCCACTGGCTGGCACCCTTCTTTCCTCTCCCCTCCAAATTCTGACTTCCCTTCCCCCCACCTGGAAGAAAAAGGGACCGATAGTCCAGAACCGGGACCCATAATAATATAGGGAAATTGCCATCTTGATTTTTTATCTGCACTGAGATGTTTCTAATGTTGTGTGTAAATTTAATGTTTTGTATTTGGGGCCGCAGTGGCCACTGTGTCTTGTACATCATCCAGAGCCTGGCACGAGCCAGGATGGGGTGATTAATACTACAACAACAACAACAATAATAATTCAGGTAATTATTCTGCTTGGTATATACCAAATGAACACCCCTATCCTACACATAATTTTTTGCTGGATAAGTTAGAGGTTTAAGGTCCATGAGCACAAGTATAAAATTTACGGCCATATCCCATTGCTTTGGCAAAAAAGGACACTCTATCTCATTCCATTCATTTCTGAGAGTCTGCAGATCATATGTATTAATGACATGAAATATTTATAAGCAAATACTGTAGGTTTCATTTTCTGCATTGATTCAATTAGAATTATCAAGAGGAAAGGAGATTCTGAGACACATAGTGCTGCAGGGCCATATTTAAATACCAACAGATGTTGCAGTTGTAAATGCCGCCATTCAACAGAGTTTGACAGATCTTTATGGTTTTTTTCTTTAGTACAAGATCCTTAATGCTGGCTTGCTGATCATTATTTCAACTGGTTTTTTAAAAGACTACTGGGTCTGGGGAAGTGCATAAGCGTACTCGAGACATTTTCTCTCTCTTTAGATTGTGGTAAAATCTAAGCCAGTAAATTAAGAGTGGTTCTGGGAGATAAGTAGTTACTCCCACTGAGTTCCAGAGACCATTTTGAGAGCATGGGCTATGTTCAAGATGGACATGTGTCATATACCAGAATATATGCAGTGAAATACATTATGCCAACAGAGGATTGTTTACATTATTAAATTTCTTCTCTGTATTTCCATGCAAAAGGATCCCAATGACAAGTTTATACAAATCAAATGTAGACCTTGATGCATTTCTAATGGTAATATGAATAAAGATTTAATTTAATTGTGATCTGAATTATACCTGTTTCAATGAAGTATAGTTGGATCCATCAGTACTAATTTTTCTTATTTCATGATGATCTGCCAGAATTAAGAAAGGCTCTTCATCTAAAATACAGGAAAAGAAAAAAAAATACTACTCATGTTTTTAATGTATAGAACTTGAGAATAGAAAGTCCAGAATCACATGTGGTTGAAAATAAAATGCTACATGCTGTGAAAACTGTTATAAATGAAAGGAACATTAAAAGTATAATATTTCAAGAAAGATCAATGATGCATCATAAACTGAACAAGAGATTCAATTAGCATCTCTTTCATAGTACTTTAATTTAGCCTTTGTAATACAGGAAATGTATTAGCACTCACAATAATTTCAGTTCCAAGATAAATTTAAACATAGTTACTCAGCATGGCTTTTAAGGAACAAATAGGTAGTAAGTAATGTTTGACATTAGAAAAGGTAGAATTTCCAATTCTGTCAAACAATTCAAATTAATGAACACTACTATTTTACAGTAGTGGTGAGCTAAGCAGTTCTGGGGGGAAACTTTAATGTTAATAAATCTATAAAATGTTTCCTATGCCTGTGGAGTAAAGTTCCAGTTACTGAACATTTATATAACGTCCTGATAATAGTTTTTAAGAAAATTGCAGTTGCGTATATGCTGAGCAAAAAAACTTCTCATAAGTAATGTATGTATTAGGTTGACCTGCAAAGATCCTCATGAATGGGAATTAGTAAATATTTGACTCAGAACTGGGCCTATCCTTTTTTTCTCAAGCAGCCTGCATGAGTTCAACCAAGGAAAGCTTCTTCTGTCCTTCACTACCAAGTCTAGGCATAAAATGGCCAGATCTTTTGAAGTGGAGATCTAATGGTATAATTTGATTTCTAGAAAAAATTGATTTCTAGAATAAATCTAGAATCACATTTCTAGAGTAATTTGATTTCTAGAAATTAAGAGCAATCTTGAGCAGGTCTCCTCAGAATTCTACTGGGGTCTATTTAGTAGGCTAACTCCTAGGAAAAAGGTTCATAGGATTGCACTGTAAATGTTATTCTGCTTTTAGTTTTCTTTCACCTATACAATAAATTGTATATGAAAAAATATTATTATAGAGTTGTCAATAATCATAGCATTCTGGGTCAACTCAAAGAGTGATGGGGGATGCTATAGTCCTTCAGTCTGTTGTTTGAACTTTCAAAATATATGGTCTGGTACAAAGAGTGATGGGGGATGCTATAGTCCTTCAGTCCTTCATTTGAACTTTCAAAATATATGGTCTGGTTATGTTAAGAAGGGTGGACAAGTAGCTAGCTTCTTCTGGGATTTTTCATACAATATAAATAAAACATTCATGCTAAAGGGCAGGCTGGGGGAGGAGGAGTTGATTTTATACCCTGCTCTTCACTACCCGAAGGAGTCTCAGAGAGGCTTACCATCTCCTTCCCTTCCTCTCCCCACAACAGACACTCTGTGAGGTAGGTGGGGCTGAGAGAGTTCTTAGAGAACTGTGACTGTCTCAAGGTCACCCAGCTGGCTTCATGTGGAGGAGTGGAAAACCAAGCCCAGTTCTCCAGACTAGCATCTGCCACTCTTAACCACTACACCAAGCTGGCTCTCTGCTGTTGCTATTGTCCCAGTGCCTTAGCATCAGTAACAGAGTACAAGAAGAGTGAATAAATTCAGTCTCAGTCCAGAGAAAATGGAAGTGATGATTGTAGGAGATACGGTGTAAGAAAAGGAAAGTCTAAAATTAAAAGGGTTAAAAATATGCTCAAAAATCAAGTTTAGTGCTTGGAAGTTGCCTTTAGCTTCTGTCTTGCTCCTGGCTGTGTAGACTGTAGCCCTGAGTGTCAGAAGAGGAAGACACTGGCAGTTTGGTGCGACATGGGACGGCCTCGAATTGTACTAGTTTAAAATTTTGCAAGGCATAACACCCAGACAGCACACCCTGCTGTGGGTTACCCACGTGACCATCTGGTGGTCAAGTATTTACATTACTGCGGTGCCTCAGCCACAGAGTGTGCTGCCTGATCTTTTTTTAAAAAATGCAGGTGGATGTGTGCATATATGGACTCATGTGCATATGCACTTGTGCACATATGCATGAATAGGCAAAAACTCCCCCCCCCAAAAAAAAAACCCCTCACAGTGGAAATGGATCCACATGTTCAGGCCACCAATCCATTCTGCACACGCTCCCCCACATTCAGACATCCAATGAATACGTAGGGAAACAAAAACACCACGTGTTGTGGTGCCTTTTAACCTGGCTCCAAGTCGTCCTACGGCGGGGTGAGTATGCCTGGGGAACGCCTGACAGATGTGGCTGTGTGACTGTGCCCATTTAATACAGAGGAGAGGGGTGGCTATGTTGGGCCAAACTGCTTGTGTGATCACACCCACTGTATCTTAGCCTCAGACTGCAGACTGGGGGGGAACAAAGAGTTAGTTAGCTGGACTGGCAGACTTTGGGTTTCCTTCCTGTTTGCTCTCCCTTCCTCTGTCCCCTTGGATGTGTAGACTGATAACACAGGGAAATTACCTTTCGTCTTTCCACTCTCTCTCTGACTCTCACCCATACACACAAAGAAAGAAGCACGCCACGGTCCTTCTTTGCCACAGTGGATGCAGGATCCCCCTTGAGGTCGTCATCCTTCCATGGAAGTTAGATTAGACCCTATTCCTGTCTCTAAGCTTTCCTATCTAGAATGGAGTTCCTAAATAAAAGGGACTATTATTAGTCTTAAATAGACAAAGTGCCTCTGTGTAACTTTGTAACTCCGCTAGCACACTCAGTACGAAGCGCTTCTACTGTGTGTAGCCAAGGTGCACTCTGCTAAGGAGAAGGGATACAGTTACTCCCAATACTGAGGGCTTTTTTCTGATTGGCTACCTATGTCCTCTGTTGAAAGACAAAGATCCATACTTCATTGGAAGTATGTGCTGGTGGAGGCAGTTTTTCCATGTCTCCCCTGTGTCTGAATATCCACCTACAAACACCAAAAATGGTGAGGGACCAACACAAACTAAAACCACTTCAAAAGGATGGATGTATTGAGGAGAACAAAATGGGCAAAATAGTGTCACCAGAACATCTAGATTAATTCCTAAATTAGACTACCGTGATGCGTTTTACACAGGATAGTATTTGAATATGATCTGGAAAATTTGGCTAGTGAGAAATGCCGAAGCTAGGTTTTCGTTTGATATGAAAACAACTACGTCAACTTCTTATATGATTTTCGTTCAGATTCAAGGTGCACCACGTTAATGCTTTTCTGCATTGTCCTGAATATCCTTCTGCATTTTTATTTTAGTAATCTGATGGTGTAGTGTTTTAATATATTAATCTGCTTTGTTATCCTATTTATTACAAGCTATTACAAAATATTTTAAAAGCAGCCTTTTATTATTCTATTAATAATAAACAAAGAGATTGAAAAAAGGTTTCAGGTACTAATGCATGGTAGCACTGGGATCCCTTAGTCATGACTGTGTGATCAGTGTGGTGGATCAGCACCTTATAATTTGCCCATTTTACAGTTCTTTGGATATGTCTTCCAAGCAATAAACTACCTACCTACCACAAAATTATCCTACCTTTCCTCCACTTGCACCTGGCTGGATGACCTTGGGCAAGCCATAGCTCTGGCACAGCTGTTCTTGAAAAAGAGCAGTTTCTGTCAAGAGCTCTCTCAGCCCCACCTACCTCACAGGGTGTCTGTTGTGGGGAGGGGAAGGGGAAGGAGTTTGTAAGCCGCTCTGAGACATCTTCGGGTAGTGAAGGGCGGGGTATAAATCTAATCTCTTCTTCTTCTAAGGAATTCAAGCTGCCATACACATGTCTCCCATAAATCCAATCTCTTCTTCTTCTAAGGAATTCATGCTGCCATACATATGTCTCCACTTCCCATTTTATCTTTGCAAGCATATTGTGAGATCTTAGGCTGACAGTATATGCATGGCTCATGGACAACGAATGAACTTCATGGTGGAATGGAGCCTGAACCTGCATTTCCTCAGTCCTAGTCTGACAAAATAACGTCTTCACCACACTGGCTTTATTATACCAGTTATTTTGTTGGAGGGGTGGGTAACCTTTTAGCACAGAACTATGTTAACTAAAATCACTTTACTTTTGAAGGGTTAGCTTAATTGTTTCTTAATATTTGGCTTATAATGTGACTTAATATTACTGTGGAAAAATAAATAGTGGTACCTGAAAGAGATTTGCAGCCATTTGGATTATTAGATTGCACTTCATAACCATCTGCACACAAACATTTGTAGGTTCCATATGTATTGATGCACTGCTGGCTGCATGGAAAGCCAGAGAGGCATTCATCAATGTCTACACATGTTTTGCCATCATCCTTCACGTGAAAGCCAGGCCAGCATTTACACTAAGAAATATAAACCAAATAGACATTAATTACACTTAAAGTTACACATACATGTCCCCCAGCCCTCTATGTTATGGTTTTCTTCAGAAAGCTTGTGAAACCCCAGACATCCAAGTAACATTTCATCTAAACCTCTAACAATAGCACATTATAAAAAAGAAAATCTCACAGCGACTTGGATGTCCCACACTGAGCCTTATTTAGCTACCCAGTAGCAGCACTTACTCATGTCAGTGAGGCAGAATTCAGGTGGGAAACTAGACATTTTTGAGGATCAGCTGTAATTGGCTTAGGTCTCTAGTTTGACTCCTTTTCCCATAAAGCTTTGTAGTATAGCTGCTCTCAAGCAAGCTCTGACCTGACAATGCATTCTGTCCTACAAGAATTGTTTTCATTTTTTAGGTTTCAGCCTCAAAACAAAAACAATTGAGATGTCAGGGTATGTGGCTCCAGAATCCTGCCTTGACATGGGAAAGGTGTTTTTAACCTCGTAGAGTATGAGGTGAGAAGGAAAGGATTTGGGTTTCATCAGGCCCACCCCATTCCTTAATTGACAGCTACTCTGGATTTTTCTTCTATATAATGTCAGTGTCTGACATTGTTTGGGGCCTTTTGCCAACATTTCCCTTGTGGGTTTTGACAGGAGGCCGGAATGCATATTCCTAAATAGACATAAGTTCACTCTTTTTAAATAAATATGGGATTCTTTTCCTTCTGTATGATGAGTACTGAAATTGCTACTTGCTTGAAAAAATTGCATTATGATTTTATCTTTCAATAAATAGATACTTTGGAACAGTTCTCTCTCTCTCTCTCTCCCTCTCTCTCCCTCTCTCCCTCTCTGAAATGATAGGGTCCCTGCCAGTTTCCAACCCCCTCCCCTATCAAATTGAAGATGGCAACCAAGAAGTCGGATTATCTTTCCTATGAAGAAGAGTCTGGGACTTGCCAGTTTATTTAAAATAAGATGACTAGGGCCCTGTTCACATGCCGAATTTGCCACAGGAGAGCCACGAATGCTGGGTGGATTTTCAGGTCATGATCACACCGCAACATCTGGCAAGCATAGAGCACCCGTGGCCAACCCGTGGCATGCTGCCGAAGCTGCACAGTTAAAAAGTATCTCAACAAATGTACTAGCAAATGGTTTGCCATGGGCTGCCGATTGAATCATTCCATGTGATCGTGCCGGCACATGGCTTTCCCCGGGCTGTCCTCCTTGACACGCACACACTGACGGATGAAACCACGGTGTGCTGCTGTTGTGTCTGATCGCGTTCTGGTGGGTCTAATTGCACTGGCGGAAAGAGCCACGTCTCCCCCCCACGTTATCCGGCTTGTGTGACTGGGGCCTAGGGTGGAATATGGTAAAAATTTATAAAACTACGCCTGGGGTAGAGAAAGTGCATAGAGAACACAATTTCTCCCATAATAAGAGAACTTGAGATGACTCGATGTAGTCAATGGGTAGTAGATTCAGGACAGATAAAAGGAAGTGTTTCTTTATTCAATTACTAACTATATTGAGGAATTCACTGTCAGTAGACATATGCCACTAGCAAATATGACTTTAAAATGGGGACAGACAGTTTCATGGAGGATAGCTCCATCAATGACTACTATCCATGGTAACTTAAAGGAAACTCTATATTCAGAGGCAGTGAACCACTGACTATCAGTGGAAGGCCTTCGTTTATATGCCTTGTTAGTTGGCCTTTGAGGATGACAGGTTTACTACTGTGTTTAACAGAATATTGGATTAGATGAACCACTGCTCTGATCCAGCAGGGCTCTTCTTTTGTTTCCCCCATTAGTGGCTACTGCCATATCTCTTCTCAGAGGACAGATTGCTGCAAGAATCCCTATCTACCATATCCCATAAAGGAAAGTAATTCTGTCCCTTAAAAGCCCTGGATATATTACAGCTGTATGTTCTTCCACAGAATATTGATGCAATGGGGAAAATGGCACATGCCAAAGCACATGAACTCCAGAAGTATACAAACGTACTATACCCTTGAGGATATACTCATACTAGATAAGCAAGGTGTTTCTGAGTTCATAGTATGTAGGCCCTAAATAAAAATCTACCTAATCGTTTATCAGGTCTATGCCTTTTTATTGTTGTCAGACTAGGTAGGCATTCCTAAGGACTGACATGAAAAGCCAAACATCATCGAGTTCAATGTCGTCTGTGTTCATGGAATAGAAAAAGATGGAAAACAATAGAACTGTGCCCTTTTTATTTGATTATTATTTTAAAAGGAAGTGTTAAATTAGAGTTTGACATAATTACTGAGTATATGTAAATCAAATTTAAGATAGAAAACTCTTTTCATAATATTACACACCATGACTACCAACCTTGTACCCAACTGGAAGATCTTGACAGTCTTGAGAACAGCCACTGATTTTCTTACTCAAACATTCATTAATATGACAGTTTCTCTCATCAGATCCATCACCACAATCCTGCTTAGTGTCGCAAACATCTTCTTGGGGAATGCATTTGCCATTTTTGCACATAAAAAAGGAACTGTTGCATGACTGTTCTAAAAAAAAGAAAAGAAAAACCAAAAGAAAAAAAAGATACATATGTATTGCAAGAAATGTATCAAGAACCATTTAGATTTTAAAGTGAAGGCTGCATCTTGATTTATGAATAAGCAGGGGTCATTTCCTGTGGGAGCGCACAGGAGCGGAGCTCCGGCAGTAAAGAGCCCAGGGGGTGGGCACATGCAACAATCCCCACCCCCTGCTCCCAGCAACCCTCAGTCAGAGCAGGAAGCAGCCAGGTAAGTTGCAGAGCTCCACATGGTCCAAAACAGTCCAGTGGCACCTTTAAGACCAAGTTTTATTCAGGTACAAACTCTCCCTCCTCTGCGAGGACAGATCTGCACATCCCCCTCCAATAGCTAGCAATCCAAAAAAGTCCAGTGGAGCCTGAGCCATGGGTGTTGCCTTCTGACACACTTCCGGTGATGTCAGGGGGTGTGGCATATGCACATATGTTATGCTAATGAGTTGTGCTGAGCTCCTGCACCTCTTTTTCTACAAAATGACCCCTGTGAATAAGGCATACATTAGTTAAACAGTGATCATAGCCCTGTTGATATATGGTACAACCCAGCAACGGATAATTTGCTGTTGGTTGTGACAAGCAGAATGTACCACTTAGTATGCAGGCAGTAATTAAGTATTGTGGTAGTAAGATTCTAACTACTTACCATTACTTTCTATAATCCTCTCTCTATGGCTGCGGTCAGACATGCCATATGGCATGGTCAAGAAGTGCTCCTATTCCATACATTGGTATTTGACATGGGGGTTCAATTGCTCGTTTATGCACATGCCTGAGCATGCCGTCTGATAGTGCAGTGACGGGCTGTGCCCACAGCAAAACAGATTATACTGGGATATGTGATCACATATCCCAGTATAATATGTTTTGCTGTGGATGCAGCCCATCACTGCACTATCAGACGGCATGCTCAGGCATGTGCATAAATGAGCAATTGAACCCCCATGCAAAGAGTTCTCCATGGATCAATTATGTGGTGATGTGCATATCACTAAGCAGGAAAAAAAGTGCCGATTTGGGATGGACCAAGCAGTCCATCCCAACAGCCTGAATTTGTGCTTGAGTGATCACACTAGGGAAAATCTGTCCATGGCCCAATGGCAAGTGTTGGGACCGGACTTTCCCCAGTGCCTTTTAACCCCATTTCTGTGGTGGGGCAGCACGGGTTGCCGATGACTGCAGGACATTTCCCAGACGTTGCAGTTTGATTGTGCACTTTAGATCTGCCAGGTATTCAGAGCCAAGTCGGATCTAAAGGCACATCTGACTGCAGCCTATATTTTAATTTCCAATGCACACAGAGGGTTGGATCCAGCACAAAAATTCTGCTTGTGCTAGAGCTCTTGAACAGCAGAAACTCAAGAAAAATACCACAGTTGGTGTTCATGCCAAGTCATATTGTATCCTCACTTATGCTGCCACTTGCTCAGGATTTTGTGAAACCAATTCCTGAACAATATGACATATAGGGAGGAAAGCACTAGATGTTGCACAAGATTTAGTGCAAGCAGAAATGCACTAAGTCCATTTATCATTCCACTTGTGCATCTCTGGATCCAAGCTTCAGTCAATATTATGTGACAATCCATCTCAGTCCCCAAGACACAAATTCGTAGATATATATTCTTAAGTCTTATAGCCCATCATACCTCAAGAATTCATGGAGGACAGCAATATGGTATTTTTATTCTTTCCCATCAAAAATCAATTTGAATTTTTACATGGCACTATGCAGCATCCATCTGGCCCACTAAGCTGTTGTAAATTCCACTCACAGCTAGAGTCTACAACCTAGAGTCTAGTAAAGCTCAATTTTAATTAAGAGAAGATATCCTGTAAATTATCTAGATTTACAGATGCTCACCATTTTGTATGTTTTACTGTCTATAGACTACAAATATATATTACAGAAGCCAGAAGGGAAACTAAGTATATTTTCATAATTTTTCCACATATTTAGACCATGCTAGAAAATAACTGCTGACACTAGAGTTATTGAGGTACATACTTACCTATTCCTTGGGTAGATTGCCCTTTTTCTATGTAAGAGAATGCCCTGATACAGAAAGGTTAATCAGGACTCTTTCCTGATCAGCTCTTGGGAAGGGGCTGAACCCAGGTATCCTCTTTCACCTCCTTCTCAAAAATATGGAATGGAATGGAAAGTGCTGTCAAGTTGCAGCAGACTTACGGCAACCCCATAGGGTTTTCAAGGCAAGAGACAAACTGTGGTGGTTTGCCATTACCTACTTCTGCATAGCAACCTTAGACTCCCTTGGTGGTCTAAGTACTAACCTGGGCCAACCCTGTTTAACTTCTGAGATCTGAGGAGACTGGGCTAGCCTGGGTCATCGAGGTCAGAGTCCTCAACAATAACAAACTGTTTAACAGACTAGCACCTTTAGGTGCAGTCCTGTCTCTCATAGTTACACTAAAGGTTTACTGAATTCATACCAGTAAGTTTCCATGTAGTGAGCTGAGGCAGAAAAATGACACCCCAAAATGTGAACACAGAGAAGACATGGGAAGATACGCTCAGTAACCAAGACTTGCTGAGAGCTCTTTCTTTTAATCTTTTCCTGCATAATTCAGACTTTCTTGCTTTACATGTTTTACCAGCAGACCATTGAACTGAATCATAGAATCACAGAGTTGGAAGGAGCCATACAGGCCACCAAATCCAACCCCTGAACACTGCAGGATCAGCCTAAAGCATCACTGGCTAGAATTTTTCCAGCCACTGCTTGAAGACTGCCAGTGAGGAGGAGCTCACCACTCCCTAGGCAGCCATTTCCACTGCTGAATGACTCTTACTATTAAAAAAAATTCCTACTATTCAGTCATTACTTTTCCGCCCATAATTTAAACCCATTATTGTGACTCCTATCCTTTGCTGCCAACAGGGATAACTGTCTGCCCTCCTCTAGGTCCCTGATCACCCTCATCACTCTCTTCTGTACCCACTCCATTCTGTCCATATCCTTTTGAAGTGAGGTCTCCATAACTGCACACAGTACTACAGATGCAGCCTGGCCAATGCGGTGTACAGCGGGATTATGACATCTTGTGATTTGGATGTCATGCCTCTGCTGATACACCCCAAGACTGCTTTAGCCTTTTTTGCCACTGTATCACACTGACTGGTCAATACCAATGGACCATCAAATACTAAGAAAAATAAACACTATCTTCACATAAAACCAAAATTAGACTTATATTGAAAAAGTTCAACCTGCACTTTTGCATTTTGTGTTAATTGGATGTTCATCAGAATGATCTGGACAATCAAAATCTCCATCACATTGCCACTGAGAATTTAAAAGACATCTTCCATCAGCACAACGGAATTCTCCAGGATTACAGTGGCGATAGCCTAGAACAGAATGATCAAAAATGCATACTTCAGAAATTTAGTACATATTCACAAAGATATGAAATTAGTAGCAATGTCTTTCTGATTGATAAATATATATGTATAATATATATGTATACTAAAATCCTCATCCTCAGGTTGAGAAGTCCTTCTGTTGGCTCCTTAGCAGAAGGGACCCTGTATGTTAAAATGTGCTGTTTAAATTAATTCCACCCTCTTATAGAACATGGCTTGAACAATAAAACCCAGGAGAATGTTATGCACAATCTTCTGGTATTCAACCACTGATGCAGTTTCAACAACAAGAACAAGTTTCAACATACCTAGGACTGGTGCCAGGATTTTTTGTGCCCTACGCAAGACTAACTACTTGCACACACCCCCGCTAACCAATTTTCAAAAACAGATGAATTCTACATAAAATGAAAAGCACAAAACTTGAAATTGCTTCATCCCAGTCCCAGAACACATCTCCTACCCGCAGGGACTGTCATTCCACTCTGGCGCCTGTCATTCCAGTCCCAGAACACATTTCCTACCCTCGGGGCTGTCATTCCACTCTGGGGTCTGCCATTCCAGTACCAGAACACACCTGCTACCCCCATGGACTGTCATTCCAGTCTCAGAACACTACTATTACTACTCTACTATACTACTATCTTACTACTACTACTATCCCCAGGGACTGTTATTCCACTCTGGGGCCTGTCATTCCAGTCTCACAACTAATTCTGCTAATTCTGTTCTAGCCAACTGTATAGAGTAGTCACCCTTGGTAGATTTATGACAGGAGGATTCACACTGTTTACCTCAACTTCCTCCTTTTTTACTAGAAAATTTACACCTGATAGATGTATGACAGATTTCACACCCTAATGCTGATTGTCAGTTCTGCCCTCCTCTGATATCTGCACTCTGGGTGGTCACCTAGTTGGCCTACTGGTAGCAGTGGCCCTGAACAGGTACCCATGCCATATTCTATTGCTAGGGGTTATTGTAACTATTTTGACAAGCCAGAGAATACAGTACACAGGTCAGCAATCCATGTTCTGGAGCTATTGAAGTAGATCCCCCCAGCCATAGCAGCACTGATGAAAGTAGAATGACAGCAGAATTGTTCTGGAACCCAGGCTTGGTTGAAGTTTGTCAAATATGAGAGGATGAAGAGTATCTCCATAGTACTCTGCAGCATTGTGTGAATTAGGTGTAAAAAAACCTTCAATTCTGCAGTAGAAATGTGGGTTTTTAAAAATTTAGTATTTAAAGCTATTACAAGAAATAAGAAATGCAAGTATTTCATTTTGAGCTCCTGAGTTTCCAAATCCAACATAATCCCACAAAAGTTACCACAACTCACCTCTTCCAGTACCTTCACTATATCTTTCCAATTTTACCATCAACTGTGTATATGTAAAACGTTATAATATGGTCTGTTGACATTTGACTGGCCTGTACTCCTATCGAATTGGGGTATATTTCTCAAGGAGATTGTCTCTCTTCAATGTTAGATACAATTTTCAAAGAGATGCACAAATAAAATAATTGTTTGGGGAGGTGAAGTATTCATCTACAGAAATAACAGAGGAGTCTTAGCAGAACTCCTTTAGAGTAAGGAGAAATTTAATACCTGAATTCACTTTCTTCAAATGATTTTATACCATGGGGGGGAGAGTTCTTCCCTGTCAGCAGATGGAGACAGAGCATTTGAACTTCAGTGTTAAGACACCTCTTTCACAATCCTCGGTTTATTGTTTGAAAAGTACTAATTACTACAGATGCCTTAAAACAAAGTCGTATACTCTAAGATTTATAATGAGAAGAACTCAACAGACAATACAATTCAATTTTAAGATTATGCCTTTTAAATTTTAAATGGTCTTAGAGGAGGCAGTCTAGACTGGTATAGAAGAACTCAAAGAAGGGAAATTGACAGGTATTAAATTTCTTCTTGAGTCATTCTTCTATACCAAGCAAGATTCTTTGGACCTCCCATGTGCTGCTGTTGAATTCAAGAGCTTTATGACTGACCAAAGAATCTATGTAAAGAAGCTGTATCAACCGAATGGTTCTACTTTACCATTAGTATACATGCCTGAGACTCTGAAAATATTTGAAATGAAAATCTGGTAGACTACAGTGCAATCCTAAACAGGGTTATACACTTCTAAATCCATTGATGACAGAGTGTGACTGTTTCAAATTGCATTGCCAGTTTTAAATGCAGCATAGCTACTGCATTTCTGTCTTCATGACATATTCCTGTAATATAACATCTCACAAGCAGCATGTTGGGGATGAATGCAGTATCTTAACTCTAACTCACTCTTCAGAGTTGCAGTGCATTGAAGATCCATCTTGAGGCCCATTTTAAAAGACCATGCACATTTATGATACATGAAGGGAAAAAATCCTTAAAATTACAAATAACAGGATCCAAGAAGTAAGTTAACCTTGCTATGAAGAGTGTGGATTCTGCACGAAGATGCTCCCTATCTGTGCACAGGAGACTGTTCTTCAATAAATCAAGATCTCCACTGCAGAAAAGTTCCTCTTCTCTTTATGTATTCCCCCAAGTATATCCATGGAGGTGGCAAACCATCAAGGTACTGATTGCAAACAGGATTTTTGATTTTCTCTACTGGGGATTTTCTATTCTCTTGAAATGAAAATAGCATTTCTGAAAATATGAGTAGGAAACTTAGCCTGCATACACTCCAAGTAGCAAATGACAGAAGACTACAAAAATAGTTCTGTGATTTCTGTGGGTAAAGTCTCGTAATCCTTTTAAAATACCTGTATGTCCAAAAATGGTAAAATTCTATGATAAGCAATCCACAGAGCCAGCTTTTTGGTCAAATTTCATTGCTTTAAATCTACAGGGGGAAATTTGTGTTTGTATGTTTTATATTTTCTATGATTAAACTACTATAATTCATCAATACTGCAAAGGGTAATAAGGCACCAAGGTAAACACATTCATTTCCTATTCAGACTTGGCAACCACATTCCCTTCAAACTACTGTAAACTATAGTATTATAAAAAAGGTAATTTGATTCAATACAAATAACAAACAGTATACATAAAATAATGAACTAGCAAACCAATGGCTAGCAAACTTTGTCTCCTTATCAGAACTATCTTCCATATGTAGTTATGTCACTTTAAGTCTTTATTGTATATCATGTTCAGGAACTGTATGCTGGAAGGCATCTCAGCTAAGATGTAAAGTGTGTTTTTGAGCCATGGAGGAGATGAGAACTAGGGATGCCAACCTTCAGATGGGACCTAGAGATCCCCCAGAATTACAGCTCATCTCCAGACTATAGAGGTTAGTCTCCCTGGAGAAAATAAATGCTTTGGAGGGTGGACTCTATGGCACTGTATCCCACTGAGGCCCCTGTCTTCCACAAGCTCCATCCCCAAATCTCCAGGAGTTTCCCAATCTGGAGCTGGCAATCTTAGAGATTTTCCAGAGTATCCCTTTTTTTTAGTGGGGATGGAAATTAATCTAATTTATTTTTAAGAAGACGAAATTTCATACCAGGTAACACATAATACTGGTCTTTGGTGCATTCATTAAAAAGCATTTTTTGTTCTTTTTCAAATCATAATTATGGTTATATTCATATGGCAAATAGAAAAAAAATGACTTTGTGGCAAAGAAAAAATAGTATGATGTTAAGCGGTGGTTTTAAAACTAGTATGAGAAGCACATTAGACATGCAGAAAAAGAATTACTTCATATTTCTTGAGAAAATTACATGTCTATGATCTAACTGACCGAGTAGGAATATTTATCAAAATTTTATATGAAACAATAGTGTCTTAATAGAGGAAGCGAGGAAAACACAGAAGGTGTCAAGGATATAACATGGGCACAAGTGAGCCCATGACTTATTAACTTTCATCCTTTGTTCATACAGTAGTATAAGACCAGACCTTTGGATAGACACACTATCCCAGTAGTGTAACAGTAACAATGAAGACAAATAGGAATTATGAATTATTGGCAAACAGCAGGTTTATGTAGGTGAGTTAGGACTCTTATTTGAAAAGTAGAAGAATCTGACCTTGAACACAAAAACTCTTCATGAACCGCTTTTTATCTCAGGACATGTAAGCTCTTTTTTAGGCTTTCCCCCATAATCATGAGTTAAAGAAAAGGTAAATTGTAAATTTTTGGACTGTAGATATATTCAACTGCTGACTGTAATGAAAACTGTGTTTACAATAAATCGGGTGGACAATTTTGCTATCAACAATGTGTAGTATAACAATTTCCCCAGTGATAAAACTAAGTTTTCTATGTAAATGTCTAGCTTCACATTGAAGCTGGCATTTGGAATCATCAATTGCATCCCATGCACAGAATTTTCAAAATTAAAATTTCCCCATTTAGATTATAATAAAAGGTTGTTTGGGAAAAGGTACTGTATCACACAGAGGACATGATACTATGGGGAATGAATGAAAAACAAAACAAAACTTGATGTTTTCATTGTACCTCCATAACAATCACCTTGATACCAATGACTTAAGCTACTTAGCAGGAGGTTTAGTAAACTTGCCTTTCTAAAGACTTTTAATCAAAGGCATCCAATAACTGGGAGATTTCTCCCATTCTAGTATTATTAATAAACCTGAGAATTTCCCAAACATGCAACTGAACAAGAAGCAGTAACTAAGAATTCTATGAGACTCTTCAAGTACATAGGAATCTCACAACTTTGAAATTCAAATGCTCTGTGGTCTTCTGCTGACAAGGGAACAAACTGAAATGAACAAGAAAAACAAATACAAGTAAGTGGATTTAACACAAACATTGTATTAAAACATTTTTTATCTTATAATGAATGCCTTTTTTAAAAGAAAAAGCCTCCAAGATCAAAGTTGCATCAATTATCATCTCCTTTCAGGAACCCTTGATATGTCTCCGACAATTACCTATTCATTCAGCTAAGATAAACTAAATAGAATTAACAGCACATTGATTTAAACTACCGTAACTCTGCAAAGAGCTGCAGTGCAAAGTCGGTACATTACTCATTATACTAATTTCCTTGTTAAAATATATTTCATTTTCATTATATAGTGTTTTATTCAATAGGGAAACCCCTAGAATAAAAATAAATATTCAAAGAAATTAAGAAAAAAATTATTCAGCATTAAATATAAAACAGGTGTCAAATGTGTTTCTGTATCATTTTATTTTAGATCTGTCTAACCGTAATACTTATGTACATATGCCAATAAAGGTCTGTGTATGTGTATGTGAATACTTATGTATTTAAGTAATACTTGCCACATTCTAGTGATTCATCTGACCCATCTCCACAGTCATCATCATGGTCACATACAAACTGCTTGGGAATGCAGGCTTTATTATGGCACATGAAAGTGTTTTCATCACAAGTGTTATTAGGTGCTATGAAAAGAAAGGAAGGGGAAAAAAGATCCCTTAAGAACATAACACAGATGTTTCTGTTATTTGAAGGTATGATGAATCAGTAATTTACAAAGGAAAAAAAAATCATAATCACACAACTAAAACAGAAATTCCAAAGGACATACAACGGGAAATTAGAACTAGTTAAAATAATTTTCCATCTCCTGAAGGTGGACAATTAAATATTTTTGGAAAAATCAACACAGGCTCCGGTCACCGGGGAAAGAAAAGGCGGGGGGGGGGGGGAGCGTAGCTGTGTGCCCCGGGGCAAACAAACGCGTGGTTAAGCGATCAGACCTCCCGTGGAGGTCCTGTGGAGGTACCGTGGAGGTTCCGTGGGTAGGGAGAGGTGCTGATCACAGGACTAGCCTGCGCGCAACGAAGAAGCGGGCGGTGCAGCAAACTGGTGTTTTTGTTTTGTGTACCCGACGAATGCGCATGCTCCGTTGGGTGCGTGTGCGCATCCAACGGAAACTTGGGGGGGAAAACCTTTGTCGCAAGGGGACATGGGCGGGCGCCGGATGCCTCAGGAAACGCGATCAGACGCCCGCCCTTGCCCCGCAGTTTCCGGAAATTAGTACCTCCGAGGTACTGGCCAGACAGGAAATGGAGAATATGTGGCCTAGACTTACCCTGAAGCCACTTTGTAAACTCTGGGGCCAGGGATGGAGCAGCGAGACTGGTCATTGTGCCCAGTGTCTGGCAGGCCACATGGCCTGACCATGGGTGGGGCCCGGCAGTCACAATGAACCCTGGCATGCAAGATGCACTTCCAGGGGTTCTGGGGGGAGGGTGTCAGTGAGCTTGGCCTGTCTGCCCACCCCTCGGCATCTTTTCCATGCAGCTTGCTTTGTAGCTGTGGAGCAGAGAGGGGATGCACCACATGGTCTGCTTTAGAGCACAAGGCCTGACATGAAGGCTTTATGGGCTTTGTCTCTGATCTCCTGGGCCACACAGCTCCTCCTGGACCTTGCAACTTCACTGTGGGCCCTGTGTCACATGGGATAAAAGCAGAACCACAGATACTGGAAGTGGCAAAGCAGCGGTGGCAATGACTGTGAGCGTGCAAGAGTGGCCATTGGTGTTGGAGGAGATCCTGCCATGGTAAATCAAGGAACAGGTGCACTCCCTGTCATTCCTGGACAGTCTTGGGGAGCCATGGCTGGCCTGCCAGGACACAGCTGTCCCTTGGGCATCAATGGCTCTGGCCCTGGTGAGCAGGGCAGGGCTGGGGAGGGCATGGCCATCCCTTAGGAATTGAAGGCCAGGGACGCTGGGGAGTCGCAGCCATTCTGGGGGTAAGGTTTCCCGTAGGCATCATGGGTCTGATCAATACCACCATTCCCAGGAAGTCAGAGGGCATTGGGTGCCACATGGGGGGCCTTCACTTGGGACACTAGGGACCTCTGGAAGTTGGGGATGGGCAATTTTGCCCTAAAGGCACCGGGGTGGATCAGTATAAGGAATTTTCTTGTGGCTCTCTTGGGGAGGGTTACTGGCTGAGTGGTAGAGCATCAGTGGCTATGCAGATGGTTCCTGGTTTGGTCCCACTCCCTGGCATCTCCAGATACAAGGACCAGGTGGTAGGGGAGGAAAGTGACCTTATCCTGAGACTCTGCAGAGCCACTTCCAATCTGATTTGGTAATAAGAACTTTGCTGGACTTATGGCATGATTCTGTATAAGGCAGCTTGTTCATCAAGCATACTTACTTTAATCTAGTACCAGGCTAAGAAGATACCCCTGCCTTGAAATGGAGCCACTGCCTATCTGAAGGGATAAAACTGACATGTAGCATCCCATGGTACCACTGGGGGAGACATGCACTCACTGGGTCCAAATTCTGATTGAGATGCAGCGGTGCAGATGTGGCTTTAAACGGTTCTTCCAGGAGGTGCAGAAGCAGGGTTGTGGTCACTCCAGGCATGGTTCACTTGATATGATACCATTGATATCTTTGTCTGTTTTTGGTTCCAGGCCCAGGGCATTTATGGATTTACAACTCGCAAGTTATTATGTTGCTTTGTAATCAAGAAATTGACAAGTGACATGCCTCCCAAGAGACCTGCTTTACCCTGAAGCCACTTTGTAGCCTCTGGGGCCAAGTCCGGTCCAACACGCCAAGTCCGGTCCAACACGCACTGTGCAGGGACCTGCCATGGGGAGGGCCTCTCATGCCACTGCCCCTAGAGCAACACATAGTGCTCGGGGCCTCTCCCAATGGGGAAAGGCACAAGAGAGGCAACCTCAGGCAATGTACTGGTGCCCCTCACACATGTACCCACACCAGCAATGGCATCACACTGATGTTCAGGTCCATGACCACATGGCAGTTTTTAAAGGGATTACAAAGGCCATTGCTCAGATGTCAGAATGGTTCACAACAGCAATCCAGGAGCCAGTAAGGATCCTGCCACCTCCCTTCCCTATGGTAGGTGATGGCAGTATTCACCGGCTGTATATGAATCTAGTGATTTGAGGGGCAGCATACTGTAGCAGCCTCCCTTCGCCAAGAGGAGTTGAGCCAAATGGAATAAGTCTAGGGTTGCCAAGTGGACTTACCCCTCGCGGCGGGGAAGCCTCACCGCGGTCCGGGAGTTGTTGCTGGACGCGCGCGTGTTGCTGACATGCGACGTTGCTGACGTTGGGGGCGTGGCCGAGCTCGTCGGTGGGAAAACCATATGGTGATGCAGCTTTGGGGGCGGGGTTCCCCCTGGGGCCCAATTCCGCCGCGGCCTCCGAAATTGGGCCTCCGAAGCAGGGGATTCCCCGCCCCCCGGGCCCATTTGGCAACCCTAAATAAGTCCCAAAAGGCCTCTCAGGGAGCAGGACTCTCCCAGCACTGATGATACCCTCTGGGCCAGCCTTGTCCAGTTCAGGATATAAGTGACTACCATCAAGTCAACCCTCCCCCCTCTTCATCCATGCTGACAGGTCTTGCCACTCCAGGTTTCAGTTTGCCAGTATTATGCAAGCTTGCATTGCAGCTTTGGGACTTCCCCCCTCTGAGTTTGATGTGCACTCCTTCCATATAGGGCCTGCCACTGTGGCTTTGGAACTGGGTCTCCTCATGAAAAACAAAGGGCAATAGGCCATTGGTGCTCCACAGCTTACAGGTCTTACATACACCCTGCTGGTCAGACAGTTCACTAATGTTTGTGTGCTTTAATCACCTCAAATCTGTGTGGATCATGGGCCATAGCATTGTGTATGGGGCAGGGAG